>NC_064853.1:57556021-57638521 GCF_024139225.1 Suncus etruscus
TCCCAAGATGGCCAGCTTCCTACTGCTGCATGGGCTGATGTAGCCATGATCTTTCATATTAAAGCATTTCTTAAGGTTAAAAGCAGATAACATGAGCAAAGAGTTTGCATTAAACAGAAAGACAACTTTCAATCTTGCCTGAATATTTCTACATACTTTGGTATAGAGGTATAGCACCAAGTCTACTTTGCACTTTAGATGTAGGTGAGATCTGATTCATCAAGACAATGAGTAAGTAATAAGGTGAGTAGACTGTGCAGAAAAATAAAGGAGAGCTGTGTGTCTTATCAGTCAAGCAAACACTCTTAGCTTTGCCATTTCCCTCTATTTCTTTCTCTCATTTTATAATTATTTTTGTTTCATTCCCTTCATTGTGGTGGTGGTGGTGGAGGTGGTGGTGGGGGGTGGTTTGAGATGATGAGATTAAAGAGTATGAGGTTTAAGAGTGCCTGGTTAAGGAGCTGACATGTTTCCTTGTGATTTCTCTCTCTCTCTCTTTCTCTCTCTCTCTCTTTCTCTTTCTCTCCCCCCTTCTCTCCCCCCTCTCTCTCCTCTCTCTTCTCTCTCTCTCTCTCTCTCTCTCTCTCTCTCTCTCTCTCTCTCTCTCTCTCTCGGTGATGCTTGTTGTATTCATTCTTCGGGTAGTCCTGCCCACATGCTCACACATCTGATGCTGGGATTCACTCATCTTAATTTCCAGTGCTTTATTTATTTGGGGTTTTTTTTTTTTGAAGTTGTGTGTGTTCTATTTTTTAAATTACTTTATTTAAACACCTTGGTTTACAAGACTGTTTATAATACGGTTGTGGGTTTTTTTTTCACATTGTTTATGATTGAGTTCTAGTCATATAGTGCACAATACAATTCATCAATGCATATTTCTCATCACCAATGTTCCCAGTTTCCCTCCCACCCTCTTCTCTGCTCTCTCTTCTGTCTGTCTCTATAGCAGGCATTCTTCCCTCTCTCCACCCCCCTCATTTTTTAACTTTTAAACATTGTGATTTGCAGTATTGTTGCTGAAAGGATATCACGAATATTACTTTACCTCCAATGAGCACCTAGTTCTTGTCCATAGTAATAATTTCCAATTATCATAGTCATAGTGTTCTCTTCTCTGTTCTAATTTCACTTTCCTGCTATTTGTGGCATGTCCTCCTTGCCCTCATCTTTATTGTATGGGAAATACCCTTTAGTTCAGCTGCTCACATATGCCTGGTTGTTTGCCTGGAGGTTTCACAACTACAATGGCTTGGTGGGAATTAAGCAGCAAAGTTCACAGGGCCATACAGCCCATATAGTCTAAGGGTAGAACTCAAGGAAGTGAATTCCAGGCATAGAAAAAAAATGCAGACTCTTAAGCAGTAATGAACTTGACATATTCAAGAAATATTGAAGTTTTCTTTACTAAGAAAAATTGAGTAATGAAATAAAGATACATTTAGAAAAATATTATAGGTTAATCCATAATAATCTGAAAATCAGAGTAAGGAGTTTAGAATCCATTCTAAAAAAAAACAGAAAGCTGTGAAAACTTTGATTCAGAAACTGATATGGCACCATTTATCTATTAAACAATCACAATGGTTTCTAACTAGGTAAGTGTGGAGGAGGAAGTGGAAGAGGAGGAGAAACTGTCTGGAAATTCTCACTGTAACCAGGGGAAATTCTGGTGTCTTGGGAGACACTGATAGAGAGGAGAGAAGAAAATTGTTGGTGATCATATATAGAGAAGCAGAGGAAAAGCAGGAATCCAAATTATAGGGTGTGTACAGTGTCTACAAAGAAAAAAGTGAGAGTGACAAAGAGAGACAGAAAGAGAAGTAAATATCTGTCACAAAGACAGGCAGGAGAGAAGGAGGAGAGGAAAAGATAAACTAGGAACATTAGGAATGTGCACTGGTAAAGGGTGTTTTATACTATATGACTGAAACTCAATTATGAACAAGTTTCTAACTATGGAAAAAATAACTATTATGAACAACCTTGTAAATCATAGTGTTTAAATTTCTAATTCTTAAAAACAAAAAAAAAAACATTTTTAGGGTTTTACCTGCTACTAACTTAAATGATAATCTTAAGGAAGAGCAAAACTTTGTTTTTGTTTGCTTGTTTTTGTTTTGGGGGTTATACTCAGCAGAGGAACAAGTTTTAAGAAGAGGGAGGTGAGATTCAAGTTTCAGTTTTAACCATGAAATTGTTTGTGATTTTTTTCCCCATAGAACTAAATATCATCTGATGGTATCCACATTATGTTTCTAGCCTTGAAGTCCTGACTCCAATACAAACAGCCTGACATTTCTATTCATGTGCAGAATAGACATTTCATTCCCAGTGTCTTTCCAGGAGCATGGTAACTAACAATATCAGGGCTCCTGGCACTCTCAGGATAGTTTGGGTCACACCCAATGGATTTACTCCTGGCCAGGCATCACTCCTGACTGGACTTAGTGAAAAGGTGAGAAATGGTGTGTCCACTAACCTATCAAGAAATCAGACACCCCTTGCAAGTCAGTATAGTGAGCTTCACATGCTCAACATAAGGTACCAACCAGGGCTCAACTCTGAGGTTCAGGATAAAGCATCTGAGCTCACCATCTGCTTTTGAGTCCATGAATATATTCAAAATCAAAAATAGTATAAAGTATTTTCTGACTAGCACCTTTATTTACATATTAATGTTTTATCTAAACATGTCAAACAAATATACAATTCAAAAATTAAACTAAGAAATATATAAACAAAACTTCATGTCTTTACACATATTTTATACATCAAGTAAAGTGCTTGCCTTGCATGCAGCTAACCTGGTTCAATTCTGGGTATCACATATGGTTCCCAAACACTGCCAGAAGTGATCCCTGAGTACAGAACTAGGAATATGTCCAGAGTACTCCTGGGTGTGATCCCAAAACAAAGAAACATAAAACACCCCAAAATATGGATTTCTAGTAGTCTCCTATGTGCCTGTGGCTCCAGAGCTTATTCATGCCCCTGTTTTCCATTTCTTTTGTTTTGCACATTGAACCGAGAACAAGGGGAAATATGACATTCAAAAGGGTCTCTCTTTCTCTCTCTCTCTCTCTCTCTCTCTCTCTCTCTCTCTCTCTCTCTCTCTCTCTCTCTCTCTCACACACACACACACACACACACACACACACACAGAGAGTAATTCTTTCCCAAGTACCACTACTTTTTCCACACCCCTCAACTCCAACCCTCACCAAGAATTCCGACTCACCAGTACTTAGAAAACACCCCTCATAGATATAGCACTATATAGCTAAGGCCAAGATTCACTGTTCTAATAGCAACTTCCACCCTTCCACCACAATTCCTAAGAAAAGATGTTTCAATCAACATTTCCAAAATGGCCCTGTCATTGAGTCTTCATCTCAGTGAGAAAGACATCCTTAGGCTTCTTTTCAACAGCAATGAAGAAACACATGCTAGTATTGTAGACACAGTAAGGATAAACTGGGACTTAATGCATTACCAGTGGGCTTTTAATATGCTCTCTTTTCTCTTACCATTTATACCACTTAAGATACAGGTAAAAATGTATTTTACTGTGAGGACTGAAATTTAAATGCCTAAACTATTTCACTATTTCAAAATACACAGCCTAGCCAATACTTGGAATCAAAATAAAACTTTAAGTTTTAAAATAAACACAAGCTAGTCTTTTCACTTCTTCATTGGTATTTTTTATAAGAATCTGAAAGTATTTAGCTTCATTACCCCCAACCCACCCAACTCCACCACCCCAAGTCCACTCCCACAGAAGACATGCTCACTTGCCTTCTTCCAAGGAGGCTAAGTCCCAGCAAGATATCCAACCTATTAGAGATCCTCAATCCTCATGCTGATGTTGGACCAGAATCCGTTTATGTCCTTTGCCCTTCCTGAACCATACTTTGCTGCTTGTAGCAAGATGCTGAAAAGTAATCAAAAAAAAGATTTGGAGAAAGAGAATGAATTTAAAATGGTTCAGCCTCTACATAGGATACAAAGAAAGTTAACTTGAAAGATATAAAGAGGGTGACATGATAGATGACAAGGAAGGGAGTAGAAGTCATTACAATAATAATATAAAACCATTCAAAGAACTGATTTTCAATTTATAAATGCTTTTGCTTTTTGATTAACTCAAGGCTGAGAAACAAGTCATTTTCCACTTCAATGGTGATAAGTCAATATTTTTACTCCAAAGAATGACCACTTTCACCCTCTCTTTCACCCAAATGAAATTTTTAATTGATTATTGTTTAACAATGTGAAACACTCCGAGGTTTGAGAAATGCATTTCTCACTGACAGAATGGTGTTCTGAGAATTCCTGACTCAGCTGGGCATTATTCTTTGACAGGTGCTTTGCCAGACCTGTCTGCCTGCCATTGCACTATTGCAAATATTCACAGAAGGTTGTCTCAGAAAATTGCTAGTGTAGGAGGAGGGAAAGCACAGCTAAAAACTAAATAAATTCTAAAATGATCTAATAATAAGTTGCTACTACTTTTATTTCAGACTGGTATAAAACACTAAAAGCGGTGTGAATAGCCCACAAATATTAGATAGAGAGACAAGAAAATGAATAAGTTTAGCTGGAGTGATGCTAGTCTGAGAAAAGAAGTGTAAAGGGTAATTTAGGGACCCTTAATTTCTAATTACCAGAATGCAGGCACCCTTATAGTATACCCTATTGGTGTGGTCCTGGATTTATTCTTGTATCAGCCCATTTCTCAGAAGAAGACAGTTTTGGGCAATAGCTATTCTAGGTCCCTTTGATATATAAAGGCCTAGCTAGGTTAGACAAGCATAGATAGGCAACTGTCTATTCACATTTGCCTATTTCATGCATATAATGGTTCTAAATAATTAATACTGTACATAAAAGGTAGTTGGGGATCTTGGTCCATGGTTCTAAATAATTAATACTGTACATAAAAGGTAGTTGGGGATCTTGGTCCATGATTCTATGATTCCCTGACCCCATGTTTTTTCTCTCTAATGTCTTGTTATTTAACCAAAACAAAGATCATCCCTGGTTTCTTTTTGTTTCTATTTGTTTATAACTTGGTTTTACCCAAAACAAATATTGTCTTATGTATAAACCTTAGTGGGATAGGCTCAGGATAGCCTGAGCTATCTGCCCTTATTCTGTCCTTACTCTCCTATGTGGAGGTGGTCTCTGTACTCAATAAAATCCATAGTTCTGGCAGGCAGTAAGTTCTTCATAGGAGGTAGATGATTTCCAGACTATACATGCTTCGCCCTCAGCCTGGTCTGAATTATTTTGTGCAGTGACTCTGCTTTAGACTCATTCACCTGGGATTGAAAATAGGGAGTGTGGGGTGATCTCACAGCCTGTGAATTATTATTTTACAAAGTATGCTTTGTTTTCTTACTTCTCATGGTGTCTCTGACTTAGGACAATTTACCAGGGGCTGATTTCAGACAAATGAGAATCTGGAGCAATCAGAAGTGTCTGATGTTGATTGAAATCAGTGAAGCTGAGAAACTGCAAGGATCTAGAACCCAAAGAAGGGGATCCCCAACAAGTGAGCAAAGCTCAAAGGCTGAGTGTTCTGGAATTTTGCTAATCAGGGCACTAATGATAAAGAGTACTTCCAAAGAGAAATACATTCAATTACTAAGATTACCAATGCTCAATTAAGGAAAAAAATTTAAAAGGAAGTCTTTCAACAACTATTCTAGACTATTAGGCAGCATTTTTTTTCTGATGTCTTGCATGGAACTTTATATTTGAAGCAGTAGAAGAAAGTTATCTTGGAATTAAAAGAGAACCTTTTGACAAGGGGCATCTATTTTGATTAATATTTGGTTCGTTTGCACTTAATTTATTTCGTTTTAGATTCATCACAGGCAGAAGGAGAAGAACCTCAGCAAGAGAAGGTGCTAGAAAAAGAAAGTTTTAAAGAGGGGGAGAGTAAACCTTCCTTTGATTGTTCTAACAATCAGTATTCTCACAGAGGTCAGACATATGAACGGATCAATACTCTGTCCTGTGTAATAAAACTTAAAGGAAAGTCACTCAAGGATCTGATAGATATCAGGACCAGTGTTTCCATAACCAGCAGAACAATATTGGCTTCCCAGTTAATTCCTCATACCATTTCAGTAATGTATTGTTGTTGTTGTTGTTGTTGTTGTTGTTGTTGCTTTTGGCTACACACAGTGGCTCTCAGTGGTTACTTCTGGTTCTGTGCTCAGAAATCACTCCAGGCATATGGAATACTGGATATTGAACCCTGGTCTACCATGTAACAAGGCAAATGCCCTACTAACTGTGCTATCGCCATCTCAGTAATTTTATCTAGCCTAGAAGCGATGCAAAGGACAAGGCAGAATCCGAAAATACTTAAATGCGAAAAGCTAGAGTTAAAATTTGGCACCTTAAAACACTATATAGCTACAATAGCTATTCATTTACAAGGGCAAGTTCTTTACAACATCCCAGGGCATCTCAGTCAAAGCCTGCTTAAGAAAATGAATGCCCCTCAAGGCAAGATTCATCCTAACTTCGAAAAGCTATGCATACTAAATCTATGCATGTGCTATGGAAATCTACTCAAGCCATCAGGGTGGAATAATGGTCCCTGAACAACAAAAAATTAGGTGAGTTAAGAGCTTATTAAAGAGTTTGTTTAGATTTAAAAAAACTTTTCAGTAGTCTGTTTCACTCCTTACATGAAAAGACAGAAATATAAGAAAAGCTGACCGATTTGAGCATGGTAAATGCAGATATGAGATATTTACAGCCAAGCCTGCCCTTACTGGAAGTGATTCTTAGAAACTGAAAATTATAGTAATGGATTTAAAGTTTTCTTTAATCAGTGGCTCTGGCAGTAGCCACTAAGGCAGTCTCTCCCTATGTCTAAGACAGGGGTCCTCAAACTACTACCCGCAGGCAGGCAACATGCAGCCTGCAAGGACATTTATCCAGCCCTCCAGTGTTTTTTGCCACTGGTGTCTGTCCTGCTGAGGACCCAACTCTTCCCAGACCAGCAGTGCGCATGTGTGGGCAAGTGTGCACTCTCCTACTCCCTTCCTTCTCTCCGTTGCTCATCTTCTCTCAGTCTCAAGCAGGGGTCCTCAAACTACAGCCCGCCAAAAGCAGGCCCATAGTTCCCATTGAAATACAGATAAGTTTGTTGATTTAACTTTAATTGTTCATTTTAAATATTGTATTTGTTCGTGTTTTGTTTTCTTTTTTACTTCTAAATAAGTTATGTGTCATGTGCATAGGAATTTGTTCATAGTTTATTTTTTTAAACTACAGTCTGGCCCTCCAAGTTCTGAGGAAGAATGAACTAGCTCCGTGCTTATAAGTTTGAGGACCCCTGGTCTAAGAAAATGTTAATCCTCTCCTTCATAGCAGGAGAATTGATAATGGTTACATCTCACTGTCTCAGCTTTATAAATACTAGGTCATACTTGCTGGTTTTATACTAATCAAGTGCTTTCTTGACACTTCCATGTGAAACATGCTGGATACAGTCTGATGTATGGGTTTGGGAAACGTGAGACAAATTTTCAAGCAGCCAACAAGGCTAATTTTGCCGTGGGTACTGTTCTTTCCTTTCTAAACCCCACATAGGCTTCCTCCCTGCCACTCTGGATAGGTCAGAATAACAACTAGAGCAAAATTGATCCATCAACTGTGTATGTGTTTGCACATGTATATGTGTGGTGGCCACTTCTATGTTTGCAGTCAATTCATATGTCAGCATGGGGGGGGGGGGTACTGGAATGTTAAAGCCAGGTTGGAATAAGAAGTAGAAATTCTGGGCCAGAGCGATAGCACAGTGGTATGGTGTTTGCCTTGCATGCAGCTGACCCAGGATGGACCTCGGTTCCATTCACAGGGTCCCATATGGTCCCCCAAGCCAGGAGCAATTTCTGAGAGCATAGCCAGGAGTAACCTCTGAACATTACCAGGTGTGGCGAAGAAGAAGAAGGAGGGAGGAGGAGGAGGAGGAGGAGGAGGAGGAGGAAAGAAGGAGGAGGAGGAGGAGGAGAAAGAAGGAGGAGGAGGAGGAGGTGGTGGAGGTCTGGGCATTCTACTTATTGACTCTGACCTTGTTATACCAAAAATAAGTTGAAGTTTTCTAAACAGCTACTGAGACTATTAAAAAAAATTTGAATTCTTTATCTAAATATCCTATTGGAAAAGTGAAATTTTTACACCTAAAATTCTTGAGCATCAGGCATCAGATCCTGTAGAAAGAGCTGCACACAAGGATAAAGTGAAATTAGCTACAGGACTTTATCTTGCAGAACTAATCCAAATTCAGTTAGAAATTAGGCTCTTTAGGGGCCAGAGTCATAGCACAGCAGTAGAACATTTGCCTTGCATGCAGCCAACCCCAGATGGACCCTGATTCTATTCCCGGCACCCCATATGGTCTCCCAAGCCTGCCAGGAGCGATTTCTGAGCACAGAGCCAGGAGTAACCCCTGAGCGCTGCCAGGTGTGACCCACTCACCCCCATAAAAATAAATAAGGCTATTTTACAAATAGAGGTATAACTTCAGCAATACTGTGACCTTTGTACAAAATTCTTAAAATTAGGTCTGAGGATTCTGAGTTTACATAAAGTCTGACAGCTTAAAAGTATTTTTTCACTACTATCTAAAATTTTAGTAAAAATGGAAGACTTCTGATTTTATTAATAATAGTTGCAAAAGAACTAAAATATAAAAACTTCTGTTTAAATGTAAACATATTTTGCATGAAATTATTGGACTATTTGGCCCAAAATGTTTAGAAACTAGTATTAAATCTAATAAGCCAAGATGTTAAATATCTATAGATATAACTCTTTAAAGTTTTTGGCAATTAAAATGTTTAATGATTGTAAGTGGGCTGAATTAAAACTCTTTCCAGATAAAACTAGCCACCTATTACAGTGAAAGATCAAAGAAAGCCAAGTGCTACTTTGAAGGACTTCTTACCTTGTGCTAATGAGCCTTCCCACACACAGATCTTTAAAAAATGATTATATATAATATGTGGTATATTATATATAGGGGTGGGGAAAGGAAAAGTTCACTTTGATGTACAAATTGCTAGAAAAACTTCACTTTACTTGAATTTCCATTCAAAATAAAGAATTGAGTATAAAAAGAAAAATATTATTAGCAACTTGTATTAAATTTCTTTAAAATCAAATTATACTGAATTTAGTAAGATAAGGGGTTAAAGTTATGGGATGTGATTTATACAGGCTACAGAAGTGAATTTCAAGGAAGGCCAAAAATGAATGAGATGTTAAAATAATTCTGTCTTAAAGTAAAAAAAGGATCTATTTGGAAAGAGTTACAGTACAAAATGAATGTAAAAGAATGAACAGAAAGTTTGAGGGATATATTTTAAAGAAAGAAACTAGGGTCAAACTAAATTCTTATCAGGAGATAATCCTTGAGAGGTATTTCATTACCTTTCCTTTGTCACCATCATCACTTTCCTCAAGACCCAAGAGGCTTAGCAAGTATTGGTATAGGATTTGTAAATTGTTCACTCTCATAATCACTCAAACACTAATGATGAAATGAACATATTGGATTTTTGTATTCAATGTTACAGATTTTCAAGATTTTTATGGATCCAACCTTTATCTGAGGAACAAGCAAATTGTGTCCTTGACTTTGTATATTCCTGTTTTGCAGTTGTAGATATCCCTAAAAGTATTAAGACAGACAATAGTCTAGCATATGTGTCTCAAAAATATTTTTTTCAGCAATGGCCTACTAAGCACTCCATTGGCATCCTTATAATTCACAGGTTCCAAGCTATTGTAGAAAGAGTCAAAGCTTCACTCACTAAAAACTCAATTACAAAAACAAATGGAGGGTGGTGGTGCAAGTGGTAGTTGTTTGCCTTGCACACGCTAACCTAGAACGAACTGCGGTTCAATCCCCCAGCGTCCCATATGGTCCCCCAAGCCAGAAGCGATTTCTGAGTGCAAAGCGGATGTGCCCCCAAAAACAAAAAACAAACAAACAAACAAACAAAAAACTCCTCATGTTTTATCCTCAATTTTATTTTTTATTTATTTATTTTTTTTTGTGGTTTTTGGGTCACACCCGGCAGTGCTCAGGGGTTATTCCTGGCTCCAGGCTCAGAAATTGCTCCTGGCAGGCACGGGGGACCATATGGGGCGCCGGGATTCGAACCGATGACCTCCTGCATGAAAGGCAATCGCCTTACCTCCATGCCATCTCTCCAGCCCCCTTATCCTCAATTTTAATCAAGAAACAGCCACTATGGTAACAGACTGACTAACGGATGATCAGTCCAAATAAATACTGACACAAAGAATAAAGACAATGACAGCTAGCACATAGTAGCTGTATGTATTGCTCCTAGTAATAAGTAGCTTAGTGAATAAACACTTTAAGTTTAATGTTTGATATTAGAAGAAAAATATTGAGAATCACTTGGTCTAAAAGCAATCAATTCGTGCTGGAAGGAGGTAAAGTGATTTGCTTGATAACACTTTAGTAACAATATTGCAAACCATGGTTGTTAAAAGGAGAGAGAGAGAGAGGAGAGAGAAGAGAAGAGAAGAGAAGAGAAGAGAAGAGAAGAGAAGAGAAGAGAAGAGAAGAGAAGAGAAGAGAAGAGAAGAGAAGAGAAGAGAAGAGAAGAGAAGAGAAGGAGGAAGTGAAAAGGGAGAGAGGGAGAGGAGGGAGGGAGGGAAGGAGGAAGGCAAAAAGGGAAGGAGGGAGAGAGGGAGAAAGGGAGAAGAAAAATATCTACCACAGAGGCAAGCAGGAGGGAGGGCAGGAAGGAAACTGGGTACATCAGTGGCAGGAAATTATGTTAGGAAAAATAGAGGAAGTTATGAAACAACTTCTAGAAAATGTAAAAGATCATCGAAAGTTAATTGCATGTAAGGTCAGTAAGGCTTATGAGATCTAATGGAAGAAACACTCATGTTCCAGCGCACGAAGCAGAGCAGGGGATCCAGGCAGTGACCCCAGAACAGCCTGAGAGGCAGAGCTGAAGACCAACCAGACTGACATCATACAGACCCTGGCTGAGGTCATCAGCATCAGACTATTTAGCAAGACAGCTCACAATCGCACCTGTCACTCCCCATGGCATACAGTGTGTCACAGACCACCGAGTCATCATTTGGTCTGGCCATTTATGCATAGGCCAGAACAGAACCAACCTCAGGAGAGGCGCTACTTACGTCCAGTTCTAGCTTTTGTGAGGTGTGTTGCATTCTGATCTCATCTCCCTCATCTCCCTCTGCTCCCTCCGGCGCTTCCAGAGCTGGAATGGGGAGACTGTGGCTGCCCAGGTCATGTCTGTGCCTGCTACTTGCACTTGCCCTCTGTGTGTGTGTGTGTGTGTGTGTGTGTGTGTGTGTGTGTGTGTGTGTGTGTGTGTGTGTGTGTTCGCCTTTCCCATAAAAAAACCCGTTGAAGATCAGCAACAAGCTTAGTACCGCGCTAGGAATTGAGGGCAGAGTCCTTAGCCACATTGTAGTTCTTCTGAAAACCTTGCAGTGACTCATCTGAAAGAGGCCTCTTTAAATGATTGAATAATCACTATAAATGAGTTCTCTATCTCTGCATTAACTTGATTAGAAAGAAATTGTTTTACCTGTGAACCAAAACAATTCCCCATATCCTGTGAACTCATGTTTTCTGAGTGCCAGAGGCAAAGCCAGCAGGCTCTCTCCCCTAGAGTAGCCTCAGTACCTCTGCTTTCCTGCTCTCACTCAGCCACTACAGGCCACAATGCCAGTGACATAGAGGATGGTGTCTCTAGGAGACATGTTCCTTCCTTCAGGACACTCAGTCATAATCCTTCCTCAAACCCCAAGCCCCTGAAGAAAGAGCCAGCTCTGATATGCTGTTGACACCCCAGGCTGATATTCTGTCTTCTGGCACTTCTACAGCAGACAGAGATAGATAAGCTCCAGAGAGGAAATAGGAGACAGAGGCACAGCACAAGTGTCTTTGTTGGCATCTCTGTGGAGAGACCACAAGAAGCACAAAGGTGCCATAACTTCGGCCCAGTCAGACTGTTCAGAATTCAGAATACCTTCCCCAGCTTTTTTCAGCACTAATTTTTTTATTATTCCACATTTCAAAAGTCCATGGGTTTGCATTTATATCTTATAACTACAAGAGTTTAAAAATATAAAAAGTAAAATGATAGCGCAAAACAACATGGCTTATTTATTTTTCATCATTCTAAGCACCAGGTAAATTTTTTTTATAAATGTTTTCACTGCCATTGTAACCTTGTCTGGCTATTTTCTGTGTAGTTGGGTAGAAGCAAAAACTAAAAACTTCTGAGTCTCCTCAAGTTTGACTCTTTCTGGTCAACTGCAAATCTACTTGCTCGGTGCTTCTCTGAAAGAAGATTGGAGTTTGTTGAGGAATAGAAAGCTACATACGAAAGGATGGGGTAAATTAGGGCATGTGGGAACTGAAGGCCTTGTGATCTGTGTGACATTTTGTTTTTGGTTTTTGTTTGGGGAGCACAGCTGGTAGTGCTCAGGGTTATTCCTGGCTCTACACTCAGGAATCACTCCTGGTGAGTTCAGAGACTATATGGAATGCAGAGGATTGATTGAACTCTGGTTGGTCATGGCAAGGCAAGCACCCTATTTACAATACTAGCTTTTCAGCCCATGTGTGATTTTCAAGCATTTCATCTGATTTTGCCTCAGTGCCCTCATTTGTAAGACAAGCTTAATGACAAGATTCAGAGCAATGAAGAATGTTTTGAAAAAACTACGGTGATAAAAGTAAAGCAGTCAGTACACTGCCTGACCATGTACACTGCCTGTACATGCTCTTTTACTCTCCCCTAGGTCTCATGGTGTCTGGAAACTTTTCACTCAGTCATGGATGGTCCTTGATAGATATTTGATATCATTTGGCTTCCTAGAGCTGAGCGAAATAGCAACTTTGGGGCTATGGCCAATGCCCACGTTGCTCTCCATTATTTTGGGCCAAGAAGAAATCTGCAGACCCAAGGCCCCATCGCTCTTACCCCCTAATATCTGTGGTGGCCCAGGGCCCTCTCTCTGCTTCTCTCTTCTGGTCTCAGCCAGCAACTGCCACAGGTACATTTCCTTCATCCCATATTATTAGTAGGAGTGAGGAGATGAGACACATGACAACTTAATGCCACACCAGATTCCAAAATCAGTGTTTTTGATATTTAAAATAAAATTAAAATATTGGGACAGTTTGGGAAAATTGAATGAGCTCTATTAGCATCCCTGCTAATGAGACTTGGGTGTAAATTTTCTGACTTCAGAAACATTGTGATTTGTTGCTTTTTTGGGGGGGTAGAACTAGTTATTAATTATAAATTATTATATATTACTTTTTTATAATTATCTTTATTTAAACACCATGATTACAAATATGATTATAGTTGTATGATTACAGTCATGTAAAGAGCACCCCCCTTCACCAGGGCAACATTCCCACCACCAATTTCCCAGATCTCCTCCTCCCCACCCCTCCACACCTGTACTTGAGACAGGCTTTCAACTTCCCTCATTCATTCACATTGTTATGATAGTTTTCAGTGTAGTCATCTCTCCAACTGCACTCATCACTCTATGTGATGAGCTTCATGTCATGAGCTGCACCTAAAGCCCTCATCTCTCTTGTCTCTGAGATACTGTTAAAAAATGTCTTTCATTTTTCTTAAAACCCATAGATGAGTGAAACCATTCTGCGTCTTTCTCTCTCCCTCTGACTTACATCACTCAGCATAATAGATTCTATGTCCATCCATGTATAGGAAAATTTCATGACTTCATCTCTCCTGATGGCTGCATAGTATTCCATTGTGTATATGTACCACAGTTTCTTTAGCCACTCATCTGTTAAAGGGCATCTTGGTTGTTTCTAGAGTCTGGCTATTGTAAATAGTGCTGCAATGAATATAGGTGTAAGGAAGGGATTTTTGTATTGTATTTTTGTGTTCCTAGGGTATATTCCTAGGAGTGGTAGAGCTGGATTGTATGGAAGCTCAATTTTCAGTTTGTGAAGGAATCTCCATATGCTTTCCATAAAGGTTGTACTAGACAGCATTCCCACCAGCAGTGAAAAAGAGTTCCTTTCTCTCCACATCTCCGCCAGCACCGCTTGTTTTCCTTTTTTGTGATGTGTGCCAATCTCAGTGGCATGAGGTGGTACCTCATAGTAGTTTTGATTTGCAACTCCCTGACGATTAGTGATGTTGAGCATCTTTTCATGTGCCTTTTGGCCATTTGCCTTTCTTCTTTTTCAAAGTGTCTGTTCATTTCATCTCCCCATTTCTTGATGGGTTAGATGGTTTTTTCTTGTATAGTTCTGTCAGTACCTTGTAAACTTTGGATATTAGTCCTTTATATGATGACTGTTGGGTGAATAATTTCTCCCACTCAGTGGGTGGCCTTTGTATTCTGGGCACTATCACCTTTGAGATGCAGAAGCTTCTCAGCTTAATATAGTCCCATCTGTTTATCTCTGCTTCCATTTGTTTGGATAGTGCTGTCTCCTCCTTAAAGATGCCTTTAGTCTCAATGTCCTGGAGTGTTTCACCTACATGTTGTTCTATATACCTTATAGTTTCAGATCTGATATCAAGGTCTTTAATCCATTTGGATTTTACCTTTGTACTTGGTGATAGCTGGGGGTCTGAGTTCGCTATTTTGCAAATGGCTAATCAGTTGTGCCAACACCACTTGTTGAATAGGCTTTCCTTGCTCCATTTAGGATTTCTTGCTCCTTTATCAAAAACTGGGTGGTTACAAGTCTGAGGAACATTCTCTGAGTACTCAAGCCTATTCCACTGATCTGAGGGTCTGTCTTTATTCCAATACCATGCTGTTTTATACCTATTGCTTTGTAATACAGCTTAAAATTGGGGAAAGTAATGCCTCCCATATTCCTTTTCCCAAGGAGTGCTTTAGCTATTCGAGGTTGTTTATTGTTACAAATGAATTTCAGAAGTGTTTGATCCACTTCTTTGAAAAATGTCACGGGTATCTTTAGAGGAATCGCATTAAATCTGTACAATGCTTTTGGAAGTATTGTCATTTTAATGATGTTGATCCTGCCAATCCATGAGCAGGGTATGTGTTTCCATTTCCGCGTGTCCTCTCTTATTTCTTGGAGCAGTGTTTTATAGTTTTCTTTGTATAGATCCTTCACGTCTTTAGTCAGGTTGACTCCAAGATATTTGAGTTTGTGTGGCACTAATGTGAATGGGATTGTTCTCTTAATGTCCATTTCTTCCCTATCATTATTAGTGTATAAAAAGGCCATTTTGTGTGTTAATTTTGTAGCCTGCCACGTTGCTATATGAATCTATTATTTCTAGAAGCTTTTTGGTAGAGTCTTTAGGGTTTTCTAAGTAGATTATCATGTAATCTGCAAACAGTGAGAGCTTGACTTCTTTCTTTCCTATCTGAATTCCCTTGATATCTTTTCCTTGCCTAATCACTATAGCAAGTACTTCCAGTAATATGTTAAATAGGAGTGATGAGAGAGGACAGCCTTGTCCTATACCAGAATTTAGAGAGAAAGCTTTTAGTTTTTCTTCATTGAGGATAATATTTGCCACTGGCTTGTGGTAGATGGCCTTAACTATATTGAGAAAGGTTCCTTTTATTCCTATCTTGCTGAGAGTTTTCATCAAGAATGGGTGTTGGGCCTTATCAAATGCTTTTTCTGCGTCTATTAATATGATCATGTGATCTTTATTTTTCTTGTTGTTGATGTTGTGTATTATGTTGATAGATTTACAGATGTTAAACTATCCTTGCATTCCTGGGATGAAACCTACTTGATCAAAGTGAATGATATTCTTGATGAGGCACTGGATCCTGTTCGCCAGGATTTTGTTGAGGATCTTTGCATCTGTGTTCATCAGGGATATTGGTCTGTAATTTTCTTTTTTGGCAGCATCTCTATCTGGTTTTGGTATTAAGGTGATGTTGGCTTTATAAAAGCTATTTAGAAGTGTTCCTGTTTTTTCGATATCATAAAAGAGCCTGGCCAGGATTGGTAACATTTCCTCTTGAAAGGTTTGAAAGAATTAATTCGTGAATCCATCAGGGTCTGGGCTTTTGTTTTTGGACAAATTTTTGATTACGGTTTTAATTTCCTCAATCGTGATGGGGGTGTTTAGATATGCTACATATTTTTTATTCAACCGTGGAAGGTTATATGAGTTCAAAAATTTATCCATTTCATCCAGGTTCTCATATTTAGTGGCATAGAGTTTCTCAAAGTATTCTCTGAATACCCTTTGAATCTCTGCAGTATCCATAGTGATCTCCCCCTTTTCATTTCTAATACATGTTATCAAGTTTATCTCTCTCATTTGCTTTGTGAGTTTTGCCAATGGTCTATCAATCTTGTGTATTTTTTCAAAGAACCAACTTCTGCTTTCATTGATCTTTTGGATTGTTTTTCAGGTTTCCACTTCATTGATTTCTGCTCTCATCTTTGTTATTTCCTTCTGTCTCCCTATTTATAGTTTCTTTTGTTGATCATTTTCTAATTCTATAAGCTGCATCATTAAGCTATTCATGTATGCTCCTTCTTCCTTCCTGATGTGTGCTTGCAAAGCTGTAAATTTTCCTCTCAGTACCACTTTTGCTGTATCTTATAGGTTCTGATAGTTTGTGTTTTCATTGTCATTTGTTTCCAGAAAATTTTTGATTTCTTCTTATTTTTCATCTTGGACCCACTGGTTGTTCAGTAGTAGACTGTTTAATTTCCAGGTGTTAAATTTTTTCTTCTGTGTACCTTTGTAGTTCACATCTAAATTCAGAGCCTTGTGGTCAGCAAAGGTAGCCTACAAAATTTCTATCTTCTTGATTTTATGGAGGCATGTTTTATCTGCCAGCGTGTGGTCTATCCTGGAGAATGACCCATGTACATTGGAAAAGAATGTGTATCCAGGTTTCTGAGGATGGAGTGTCATATATATATATATATATATATATATATATATATATATATATATATATATATTCTACTAGGCCTCTTTCTTCCATTTCTCTTTTTTCAGGTCTAGAATATTTTTGACCTATCAAGTGTTGACAAGCCTGTGTTGAGGTCTCCCACAATTATTGAGTTATTATTGATATCCTTTTTCAGATTTGTCAACAATTGTATTAAGTACTTTGCTGGTCCCTCATTGGGTGCGTATATGTTTAGGAGTGTGATTTCTTCCTGCTGTACATATCCCTTGATTAGTACATAATATTAGTACATAATGTCCCTTAAAACTTTTCTGAGTATAAAGTTTGTGTCATCTGATATTAGTATGGCCACCCCCGCTTTTTTAAGGGTGTTGTTTGCTTGAATGATTTTTCTCCAGCCTTTGATTTTGAGTCTATGTTTATTCTGACTATTCAGGTGTGTTTCTTGTAGGCAGCAGAAGGTTGGCTTCAGCTTTTTGATCCATTTTGCCACTCTGTGCCTCTTAATGGGTGAATTTAGTCCATTGACATTGAGAGAAATAATTGTCATGGGATTTATTGCCATCTTTGTGTAGAAGTTTTGTGTATTTTTTGTTCTGTCTTGTCTTTAGAATAGATCTTTCAGTTTTTCTTTTAAGGCTGGTTTTGAGTCTGTAAAATTTTTGAGCTGTTGTTTATCTGTGAAGCCATGTATACTTCCTTCAAACCTGAAAATGAGTTTTGCTGGGTGCAGTATTCTTGGCGAAGCATTTATTTCATTAAGTTTTTTCACTATATCCCACCACTGCCTTCTGGCCTTGAGTGTTTCTGATGACAGGTCTGCTGTAAATTTTAAGGATGCTCCATGGAATGTAATTTCCCTTTTTGATCTTGCTGCTTGCAGTATTTTATCTCTATCTGTGGGATTCATCATTGTGACTAGGATGTGTTTTGGGGTGCTTCTCCTGGGGTCTTTTTTAGCTGGTACTCTTCGGGCATGCAGGATTTGGTCACATGTTTTCTTTAGCTCCGTGATGATGTTCTTGACTATTGATTCTTCCTGGATATTTTCTTCTTGGGTCTCTGGGACTCAAATGATTCTAAAGTTGTTTCTGTTGAGCTTATCAAAGACTTCTATTTTCATCTGCTCATATTCTTTGAGTAATTTTTCCATTGTCTGATCATTTGATTTAAGGCTTTTTTCCAATCTCTTCTGCTGTGTAAAGTTGTTATGCATCACATCTTCCAGCGCACTAATTCTATCCTCAGCTGCTTTTAACCTGTTGGAAAGCTCATTCATTATGTTCTTCAATTCATCTACTGAGTTTTTCAGGCCTGTTATTTGACCTGATATTTCAGTTTGGAGTTTTCTGATTTCTATCTTCATATTCTCTTAATTTTTGTTAGTGTTCTGATCTATATTTTCTTTGAGTTCTGTGAGCATCCTCCATATTTCTTCTCTAAACTGCATTTCTGAAAGACTGCTTAGGTGGTTTGACATTGTTGGGTCATCAGAGTTTCCATCTTCATTCTCTATGGCTGAAGTTGGTCTGCGTAGTTTCCTCATTGTCATGCTTATGTTGTGGGTTTTTCTACGTATTGTGGTGGTATTCATTGGCTAGGTGGAGTGTGTGGCTGCGAAGTGATCCTCTGCTTCGACCCCTTATAGGTGGGCTTACTGGGGCCAGCAGAGTCAGCTTTATCTACAACTCCGGCCCAGAAAGACTCACCTCATCCAAGGCAAACCATCAGGGGATGAATGCCAGAGAAGATCAAAGTTCCCAGGTTGAAGCAAGCCGGCGGAAGCCCCAAAATGTCGGCCAAGCCTAAGGGGTCCAGCAGTCAGCTTTATCCACACTCTGGCCTGGAAAGACTCACCTCAGCCAAGGCAAGCCGTCAGGGGATGAATGTTAGAGAAGATCAAAGTTCCCAGGTTGAAGCAAGCCAGCGGAAGCCCCAAAATGTCTGCCGAGCTTAAAGGGCCCAGCAGAGTCTGTCTTATCCACAACTCTGGCCCGGAAAGACACCGTGATTTGTTATTCATAATGCTAGATCATGGGGTGGCGAAAAGGATTTTTACCCTCACTCAAAATGGCAAAATGCAATATGTGTTTAATAGATTATTGTTAAAATTATATGCTTTTTTGTGAGTGTTTGTCTGTTTTGGCAGGTTACTGTGTGGTGTGGCTCTCTGACTCTCACAGTTTAAAATTTTGGCTCTTTCTGTCGAACTTGTTCGCCACCCCCAATGGAGAAGGAAAATGCCTGTTTTTACCAAAGGCTCAGTGTTGTATCCAAGGTATGAAGTGTAGGTATTGATTTTATCTCAAATAATTTGGAGGAAAAGGAAATGTTCTTTGTACTCTGCCTGTATTTTCATGTTTAATTTTGAAATCGAATAAAAATAATTATTTTTAAATAAAAGAAAATGAATAGATAGAATTTTTGTCATGACATTATCATAATGAGCCCTGGCTTTTGAGTCTAACATGGTATATCATTGTGATGTGGAACTGGGGTGACCAGCCTATATCTCCAAGTACCACTGTGGACAAAATGATCAAGGAGTTATTATAGACATAGTCTAATAAAAGGAACCAATAAAGGTAGGCAGAAAGAAATATCAAAGCTTAGAGCAGAAATCAATGAAGTGGAAATACAAAAACAATCTAAAATATCAACAAAAGCAAAAGTTGGTTCTTTGAAAAAATAAACAAGGTTGATAAACCACTAGCAAAACTCACAAAGAAACACACACATACACACAGGTGTACACACATACACACATGTACACACATACACACGTGTATACACACACAGATGGCAAGTGCGAGTAGCAGGCACAGACATAACCTGGGCAGCCACAGTTTCCCCATCCCAGCTCTGGAAGTACTGGAGAGAGCAGAGTGAGGTGAAATAGATGAGATCAGAATGCTACATACCTCACAGAAGCTTGTAGAGCTGGACGTAAGTAGGGCCTCTCCTGAGGTTCGTTCTGTTCTGGCCTGTGCTTACCAGTGACCAGACCAAATGATGATGACTCTATGGTCTGTGGCACACTGTATGCCATGGGGAATGACAGGTGCGATTGTGAGCTGTCTTGCTAACCAGTCTGATGCTGATAACCTCAGCCAAGGCCTGTATGATGTCAGCCTGGTTGGTCTTCAGCTCTGCCTCTCAGGCTGCTCTGGGGTCACTGTCTGGATCCCCTGCTCTGCTTCCTGTGGCTGAAATGTGAGTGTATCTTCCACATGATCTCATAGTCTAACTGACCTTACATACAATTAACATTCGATGATCTTTTACATTTCCTAGAAGCTGTTTAAAAACTTCTTCTATTTTGCCTAACATACGGTAATTTCCTGCCACCAATGTACCCAGTTTTTTTCCTGGCCTCTCTCTGCTTGCCTCTATGGTAGATATTTTTCTTCTCCCTTTCTCTCTCACTCCCTCCTTTCCTCTACCTTCTCCCTCCCCCTCCCTCTCTCTCTCTCTCTCTCTCTCTTTCTCTCTCTCTCTCTCTCTCTCTCTCTCTCACTCTCTCTCCCCTTTTAGCCATCATGGTTTGCAATATTGTTACTAAAGGGTTATCATGCAGATCAATTTACCTCCTTTCTGCTATTAGACTAAGTGATTCTCAATATTTTTCTTCTAATATCAAATATTGAAGTGTTTATTCACTAAGCTATGTATTACTAAGAGGCAGCAATCTCACAGCTACTATGTGTTAGCTGGCAATGTCTTCGTTCTTTGTGTCAGTATTTATATTTTGGACAGATTGGCCATCACATTAGCCAGTTGGCTACCATACTGGCCATTGCTTGATAAAATAAGGATAAAAGGATGAGGTTTTTCACACAGAACTAATATTTACTTTTGTAAAATCTCTCTTTATGTCTTTATAATAATTTACTAGACAACAATGATCTATAGTTCCATATTAAAATGCAACCTTAGATAAATGTTCTTTTATGACTTTGTTGTCTCTTTCTACCACCTCTATCATCTATTAACCCCCCAAAATGGGCTACATTGGCAAGGCAGATTGGTTCAAATAAATATGGATTGAAATGTTGATTCTCCACATTCATGAACCAAAGGCAAATTTTAATTATTAAGGACTTGAAGAATGCAGAACAGGGTTTTAGTATTATGTAGCCAGTAGCATAGAGAGCATAACGAAACCAACATAGAAGCATGGTGATCCTACCATGGGTGGACTCAGCCATACACTCAATTGTTGGAAAGAGCAGAAAGGCTCTTTCTTTATTATTTGGAGCTTAGGAGCCAGTTTCAAAATATGAAAGGTAATATAATAGCCTATTGAATAGCCAATGACCACAGTTTCATATCCTTTGGCACGTGAGCTCTCAGGAAAGCCAGCTTCTGTTCTGTGTGACCACTGAGTCCATGGATATCCTTGACTTTTTAAGCATTTGATTCATCTGAGGCTGTAAGACTCTTCTTGTCTTCAAGAGGATAGAAACTATACAGACTACCTTCTCAGATCACAAGGCAATTAAATTAAAAGTGAAATACAAAGGAACACAAGAAAAACTTTAATACCTGGAAACTAAACAGCGCACTATTGAACACCAGTGGGTCAGAGATTAAATCAAAAAGAGGGAATCAAAACATTCCTGGAAACAAATAACAATAAAGACACAAATTGTCAGAATTTATGGGACACAGCAAAAGCAGTACTAAGAGAAAAATTTTATAGCTTTGTAAGCACACAAGGAGGAAGGGGCCTAAATAAAAAGCTTAATGACAATGCTTTTAAAATTAGAAAATGATTGGGGTCGGGCGGTGGCACTAGAGGTAAGGTGCATGCCTTGCCTGCGCTAGCCTAGGGCCGCGGTTTGATCCCCCGGAGTCCCATATGGTCCCCCAAGCCAGGAACGACTTCTGGGCGCATAGCCAGGAGTAACCCCTAAGCGTCACCGGGTGTGGCCCAAAACCAAAAATAAAATAAAATAAAATAAAATTAGAACATGATCAACAAAAGGAACCAATAGTAGGTAGGCAGAAAGAAATAACAAAGCTTAGAGCAGAAATCAATGAAGTGTGAATCCAAAAGAACCCCAAAAGATTAACAAAACCAAAAGTTGGTTTTTTGAAAAAACAAACAAGTTGATAAACCACTAGCAAAATTCACAAAGAAACACAGAGAAAGAGAAACCTACTAAACCAGATTAGAAATGAAAAGGGGTAGATCACTACAGATACTGCAAAGATTCAAAGGGTAATCAGAGACTACTTTGAAACTCTATGCAATGAAACATGAAAACCTGGAAGAAAGGGATAAATTCTTGGAATCATAATCTTCCACGGTTGAACCAGGATGATCTAGCATATCTAAACAGACCCATCACTACTGAGGAAATTAAAATGGTCATCAAGAGTCTTCCCAAAAACAAAAGCCCAGGCCCAGATGGATTCACTAATGAATTCATTCAAACCTTTCAAGAGGAACTTCTACCGATCCTCTTCAGGATCTTTCAAGAAATTGAAGAATCAGGAATACTAACAAACAGTTTTTATGAAGCTAACATCACCCTGATACCAAAACCCGATTGAGATACTGCAAAAAAAGAAAATTACAGACCAATATTCTTGATGAAAAGAGATGCAAAGATCCTCAGCAATATTCTGGCAAATAGGATCCAATGCCTCATCACAATGGTCATACACCACGACCAAATAGGATTCATTCCAGGAATACAAAGATGATTTAATATGCATAAATCAATCAACATAACACACCATATCAACAAAAGAAAAAATAAAAACTCATATGATCATATAAATAGATGCAGTGAAAGCATTAGATAAGGTCCAATACCCATTCTTGATAAAAGCTCTCAATATGATGGGAATGGAAGGAACTTTTCTTATAGTCGAGGCCATCTACCACGAGCCAATGGAAACTATTATTCTCAAGGGAGATAAACTAAAAGCCTTCTAAAATCTGGTACAAAACAAGGCTGCCCTTTCTCACCACTCCTATTCAACATAGTGCTGGAAATTTTTGCCATAGTGATTAGACAAGAAAAAGATATCAGGGGCATCCAGATAGGAAAGGAAGAAGTCCTCTCACTATTAGCAGGTGGCATGATATCATATTTGGAAAAACCTAAAGGTTCTACCAAAAGGCTTCTAGAAACAATAAATTTATATAGCACAGTTGCAGGCTACAAAATTTACACACAAAATGAATGGCCTTCTTATAGACCAATAATGAGAGAGAAGAAATGAACATCAAAAAACAATCCTATTCACATTAGTGTTTCACAAACTCAAATATCTTGGAGTCAAATAAAGAGATTAAGGACCTATACAAATAAAACTACAGAACCTTACTTTAAGAAATAAAAGAGGACATAATGAAATGGAGACACATCTCCTGCTCATGAATTGGGAGAAGTAATATTATTAAAAATGGCAATATTCCCCAAAGCATTGTACAGATTTAATGTAATTCCTCTAAGGATACACTTGATATTCTTCTAAGAAGTGGCTCAAACACTCCTGAAATTTATCTGGTACAATAAACACCCATAAATAGCTAGAGCAACCCTTGGGAATAGGAATATTGGGGGCATCACTTTCCCCAAATTTAAACTGTATTACAAAGCTATAGTCATTAAAACAGCATGGTATTGGAATAAAGGCAGACAATCAGATCAGAGGACTAGACTAAAATATTCGAAGAATGATCACCAAACACACAATCCATTAATCTTTGATAAAGGGGGTAATAAATGCAAAATGGAGCAAGAAAAGCCTCTTCAACAAGTCAACAAGTGGTGTTGGGACAACTGGTCAGCCACTTGCAAAAAAACCCTCAGACTTCTATCTAACACCCTTCACAAAGGTCAAATGCAAAGGGATTACAGACCTTGACATAAGACCTGAAACTATAAGGTATATAGAACAACACATAGGTAAAACACTCCAGGACATTGAGACTAAAGTCATTTTCAAGGAAGAAACAACACTCTCCAAACAAGTGGAAACAGAGAAAAACAGATGGGACTATGTTAAGCTGAGAAGCACCTGCACCTCAAAGAAAATAATGCCTAGGATAGAAAAGCCAACCACAGAATGGGAGAAGTTATTCACCCAATACCCATCAGATAAGGGGCTAATATATAAAATATACAAAGTACTGACACAACTTTACAAGAAAATAAATCCAACCCCATCAAAAAATGTGGAGAAGAAATAGATAATTTCCAAAAAAAGAAATACAATTGGCAAAAGTCACATGAAAAAAATTTTCACATCACATCATTAGGGAGATGAAATCAAAACCAAAATGAGGTACCATCTCATGCCACAGAAACTGGCACATATCACAAAGAACAAGACAAATCAGTGCTGACAGAGATGTGTGGAGAAAGGAACTCCCATTCACTGCTGGTGGGAATTTTGTCTAGTCCAGCCCTTATGGAAAACAATATAGAGATTCCTCAAAAAACTGGAAATTGATCTCCCATATGATTCAGCTATACCACTCCTAGGGATATGCCCTAGGAACTCAAAACACGTAATACAAAAATTCATTTATCACACCTATATTCATTGGAGCACTATTTACAATAGCCAGACTCTGGAAACAACCAAGATGCCCCTCAACTGATGAATGGCTAATGAAACTGGTACATATACACAATGGAATATTATGCAGCCATCAGGAGAGATGAATTCATGAAATTTTCCAATATATGGATGAACATGAAATCTATTATGCTGAGTAAAATAAGTAAAAGGGAGAAAGAGCCAGAATAGTCTCACTTATCTAAGGATTTTTAAGAAAAACAAAAGACATTATTGAAATAATTCCCAGAGATGAGGGCCAGAAGGACTGGCTCATGATATGAAACTCACCACAAAGAGTGATGAGTGCAATTAGAAAAATAACTACACTGAGAGCTATTATTACAATGTCAATGAGTGAGAAGTAGAAAGCCTGTTTGGAATACAGGCGGATGGTGGGGATAGAGGAGGAAGATGGGGGTATTGGTGATGGGAAGGATGTACTGGTGAAGAGGGATGTTCTTTTTATAACTAAAATCTAACTACACTCATGTTTGTAATCATGGTTTTTAAATAAATATTATTTTAAGAAAAAAAAGACGTGTTTCCCATGTCTGTGAAACAGTGATGAGATCCTTAAAAAGGAAAAAAAAAAAGAATTTTCTTGTCTGTGGGGGCCATGACATAACCAGCATGACTGGTAGTCTAAACTAGAAAATGTTTGTTTGTTGTAGAGTACAAAGCCTTGATAAATGGCTTTGATAAAAGAAACTAAAACCTGGATTACCAGTAATAATGAAAATAAACAGCTTAGACCAGTTGCCACTTTGACCATTTATGAGGTCAGTTCAGGATCCACATTTTATAACATGGGTTTCATCTCCACAACATAAAATGAATTTCTCATGAAGAGGAATTTCTTTCTTACTTTTTTTTTAGTTCATTTCTGTCAATTTATAAAGCTGCAAGCTCTCAGTTACAGTCCTAATCTATTCATTTTTGACTTGATTATACCTGCTAATATCCTAATGTTTATGTCCACAGATAGCAATGGAATATTCAACTGCATGCCATAAACTCCTGTTACAGGAGCTCATTCATTGAATGTTATTGTAATCTGTTTTCAATGGTAGGTAGTTTACCATTATATCATAATGCTCATAATTTTAGATTACTTTTAGGATAGGAAACTGGATTCTCAAAACCCTCTAGATGATATTTCATGGTGTAAACTCTTAAAGTACTCATTACCATATTGATTCGTTTTCTTGACTTGAAAATTTTGATTGTTTTTAAGAATGCTCTATACACAGTCTAACTCATGAAGCCTTTCTTCAGTAAAGATTATCTTCACCAATCATGATTGGTCTAGAAAGTGACTAACCTTTCCATCTGACTTGCCAGTTTTATAATTTTTGTTCTGTCCCATTTCAACTGTGTCAACTTTTCAACTGTAACCCAAGGACCAATCCTCAGTGTCTATGTGTATGCATGAGTGTATGTGTTGGCCAGCTCAATGCTTGTCTAATGTCTGCTTGTAATTTATAACGTCTATGTTGTATATTGACCTTCCCTCCATTATTTTAATCCTCTTTTCCCCCTTTGCTTACCATATTACAAGTTCTTTTCTAGCCCTTCACTCTCTCACCCCTATTTTGATGTCCCCCATTTAACTCTTTTTACCCTCAGTTCTTAACTCCTCACTAAGCGCAACATTCCCACCACCACAACCAGCTGCCAAACAGCTCTTAAAGTGAGAAGATAAATTATCAGCCTGAGAAGAGGCTGATACTCTGCTGCTACTGATTTGCTCTCAGTGGCCACTTTTCCCCCACCTCCCTTCACTGTGAACCTTTATTTGCTACCAGATTCAGTTTCTGAGAAGCCCCTGGTTTGAGGACATTTCCTGATATGTGACTGCTGGGAGTCATTTTTTAGACTCCACAAGACCAAATCACAGGCGGAAGCTGTGTTCCAGATTTTACACCCCCCAGACTACTTCAAAAGACTTTGGGGAGACAATGTAATGATGATACAAAGGAGACAGGATATCCTTTGAATGTTTCCTTAGATGTGTTAGAGAGTTTTGCATCTATGTTCATGAGTGAGTTTGGTCTGTAGTTTTCTTTTTTGGTAGTATTTCTGTCAGTTTTGGGAATGAGTGATATTAATTTCATAGAAGGTATTAGGGAGCATTACGATCTCTTTATTATTTTGGAAGAGTATAAGAAGGATCAATGGTAGTAACTGATCTCTGAACATTTGATAAAACTCAGACATAAACCCATTCAGTTCTGGACTTTGATTCTTGGGGAGTTTCTTAATTACTGTTTCAATTTTCTCCTTGTGGCCCGGAGAGATAGCACAGCGGCGTTTGCCTTGCAAACAGCCGATCCAGGACCAATGGTGGTTGGTTCGAATCCCGGTGTCCCATATGGTCCCCCGTGCCTGCCAGGAGCTATTTCTGAGCAGACAGTCAGGAGTAACCCCTGAGCACCACCGGGTGTGGCCCAAAAACCAAAAAAAAATTTTTTTTCTCCTTGTGATTGGCCTGTTTAGGCTTTCTACTTCCTCCTCATTCTATATTGAGTTATTATATTTTCCCAGAAATCTGTACATTTAGTTCATTGTATTGAGAGAGATGATTGTCAAGGGATTGTCAGCTTTTTATAGGAGTTTGGTGAGTTTCTTTATTCTGCCTTGCCTTAAAGTAGACCCTTCAATTCTCCTTTAGATTGGTTCTGAGCTGTTGTTTATCTGTAAAGCTGTGTGTCCTTCTTCCAACCTGGATGAAAGTTTTGCTGTGTGAAATATTCTTGGCAAAGCATTCATTTCATTAAGTTTTTTCACTATATCCCCATGAGTGCCTTAGGGCCTGGAGGATTGTTTGTGATAAGTTTGTGGTATTTCTTAAGGATGCTTTTTTGTATGTATTTTCCCTTTTTGATATTCCTGTTTTCAGTATTCTGTACTTATTTGTAGTTTTCATCATTGTGACTAGGATGTGCCTTGGGTGTTTTTCTTTTAGCTGGTACTCTGGATATCCAGGATGTGGTTGTATGCTTGCTTGATTGCATGCACTCTTTTGCTATGGAAACATCTGAAAAATGATGTTTTTAACTGTTGATTATTCATGGGGCTTTTATCCCTGGGTCTCTAAGACTTCAGTAATTCTTATATTGTTTCTATGAGTTTATCTGAGTTCTATTGTCATTTGTTTTGTGTTTTAAGAATTTTCCATCCTCTGTTCATTTTAAGTTTCTTTTCGACCTCTTCTGTTGTGTGGAGGCATTATGCAGTGGATCTTACTGATTCTGTCCTCCATTGCTATAATTCTTCTAGCGAGGCCTTCCAGTGTGTTTTTCATTTCACCTACCAAGTTTTTCAGTCCTGTTATTTTAGTTTGAAGTTTTCTCATTTCTACTCTCATATCTTCTTGAGTCTAATTTGTGGTATGTTTGGTTTGTTTTATGGTTTCTTGGATTTCTTTGCTCATCCTCCACATTTTCTCTCTAAAGTCCTTTTTGGAGAGGTTATATTGGAGGCTGGTACTAGTTGGATCTTCAGAGCTACCATCTTCATTCTCTAAGCATGATGGGTTTCTGTGGGTTCCCCCCACTGTGTGACCTTTGCAATGTTTCTTATGAAACAAACCAACCTTTCTTTCTCTCCCCTCCCCTTAATCTCTTGTCTCTTTTTCTCTCTGTCTACTCTTTCTCTCTTACTCACTCTTACCCTCTCAGTACTGCTTTCTTGTCCCAAAAGACCTACATTAAAGAAAGGCCATGTAAGAATACAGAGAAAAATCACCCTTTACAAACTAGGAAGGCTCTCTCACCAGAAACTGACAATGTTGCCATCTGGATCTTAGCTTTCCATCTAAAAACTGATACAATTGATCTCAAGTGCTCAGGCTACCCAGTCTATGGCATATTATTATGCAAAACAAGCTTACTATTAAACTAGCCTAGAATATAGATAATGATAGTGTTTGGAAGGGAGCTGGGATCCTGTAGAATGGCAGTTTTTGAGTAGAGAATCTTTTGTAAGAATTGCTAAAATTATGCATAAGGTATGGTTTTAAATCACACCTGGAAAGATCCAGTGTTATGCCTTTTACTTCTAGGAAACATTCTTACTAGAAACTTAGCTAGTTCCCTCAAGCCCTCCACCCACCAGAGAATTTTCCATTAGATTCCTGCTCTGAGATTTGCAAGCTTCAGGTGTCTCACTTTGAAGGCTGAACTAAATCTGCAGGTGAGCAGACTCTTGCTTGATGAGGATGAATTGAATTTATGCCAAAGCCTCCTGATGCCTACTTCTTAATGCTCATTTTTTGAACCACCACAGGGGTTTCCTTCAGTGGTTCTTTCCTCTAAAGAACAATAATTTCTGGAGAACCGATATAAAGTAAATAAACATTTTACTGCAAGAAAGAGGGGAAAACTTCCAGGTTGTCAGGATATTTTTTTCATAAGTTTTAGAAAGAAGAAACAGTATAATTAATTTCTTGTTTACATCTTGTTTTTCTTCATCCAAAGAATAACAGTCACCAGATATTTTATCACTTTGATTTCAAGCACAATAATTTCAAGTACAGAGGGCAGTGATCCTAGTCCAATTCTCTCTTCTCCCTTCTGCCAGACTCCATGCTCAGTATTTCACAACTCTTCAATTTAAAATTTATAAGTCCATCAGTTTGATGAACATTTTGTACTGTATAGATGCCATGCACAATACAGAGAAAGACAAAGGTGCCTGACTTTGAAAAGAAGCCAAAAAAGCAATCTCAAATAGAATTTCAAAACTATCACTGTTCAGAGCATGTGCCTCTCCCCGCAAGTCATTCCTGAAAGGAAACTAACAATCTGGAAAGTCTGTCCCCAACACTCCAATTCCCTGAATACAAATCTAAGTTTTCAAAAATGAAAGAAAGAAATTAAAAGTCACCTCATGGGTGGTATTCTAGATAGGTCTGCTGTTTCGCTTGGGTATAATTAAAATTAAAATAATGTTTGTATTGTTGTATTTGCCTCAGTTTCATACACAAGTTCTGGTTAGGCACCTCTTCATTAGTGCAGGAAGCCTCAGACCCCTAGGACCTGGGTCAAATGCTGCTTCACATTGAGTCTTATTTATCACCTGATTTCACCTGAAGTTCTTTTCATTAGTGACACATAGTTTACAGGACAGTCAATTTCGGGCACTTTCAGGAGAACAGCTAACACCCCCCACTCCGTCTCTGGGTTCAACTAAGTAGAGCTTCTTATTTTAAGTAGACTAAATTGCTGAATTGCAATCAGAATTATAGCCTTGGCTTTTGTCCCTATGAAAAACAAGCTTTAAAAATACTTCTAATTTGTTTTTCAGAATTGTGAATGCCTTCTGTAGTGAGTTGAAAAGTGGTTCCAAGATTATACATCTAAATCCTTATACTGATAACTATGAATATGACCATATTTGGAAATACAGTCTTTGTGGATGCAGTTATATCAAGGGTCAGACCTGTTATCTTGCAAGAGTAAAGAGATGTTTTGTGACACCTATGAACATAAAGGAGTCCAGGATGCATAGGAAGAGACCATGGAAATAAGCAGGCAGGTTGGAGTGAGGCAGCTATAAGATAGAGACCACCTGATTGTGCAGCTATAATCCAAGAGGCACCAAGTGATGGAGCTAAAGGGCAAATAATGGGGTTATAGGCTAAGGAGTATTGTGGCTGTCCTGTGGACATAGAAGCTGGGTGACAAGCATTGATTTTCTCAATCCTCCACCCCCTGTCCCAGCAGGACCCTGTTCTAGTGACACTGATTTTGGACCTCCAGGTCTAGGATAATAATTTTCTGTTTTTTTTTTTTTTTTTTTTTTTGCTTTTTGGGCCACACCCATTTGATGCTCAGGGGTTACTCCTGGCTAAGGGCTCAGAAATTGCCCCTGGCTTGGGGGGACCATATGGGTCGCCGGGGGATGGAGCAGCCATCCTTCCTTGGCTAGCACTTGCAAGGCAGACACCTTACCTCTAGTGCCACCTCACCGGCCCCAATTTTCTGTTTCTTAAAACCACAAAATGTTAGTAATTAGTTACAGTAGCCCTAAGAAACTAATATATTTGCCCCCCTTTTATAAAAAATATGAGGATTAAACTTTTTTCCTCTAGATCTACATAAGAAAATAGTTGTGCCTCTCCAGGTAAATGTGAGCTTCCCTTTACAGAGCAAGGAAAAAGGAATTTTGTACTTTTCTTGCCATAAATTTAGATGAGAGTTAAGGTTTAAATTCCACAACTGGATCCTTGCTATAATAAAAAATTCTTGATTTTCTATGATCGTTTCTGTTATCTCTTTTCACTTTCATTTTTCTATTATCTTTTTAAAATAATTAATTTTTAAATTTATTTTTCTAAAATTAATTAAAGCTGTGATCTTCAGATTCATTGTTTTGTGAGTATTAGGCGTATACTATTCCAACACCAACCCACCACCATTGTTGACCTCCCTCCACCATAGTTTTCATGTTTCCTCACACACCCTTGATAGGCACATTTCAAGTGGTTGTAGTTTAGATTTCATTATTGCAGTATGCTGAGTCTGTGCTTCACGTATATATCAATACCACTCTCCCACATCACTGGTATACCCAAAGCCCCTGAATCCCTGTTCCTCCATTGTTTTTCTTTCTCCTCTTCTTGCTTCTTCCCTTGATTTCTTTCCTTCTCTGTCCTTCATATACTCTGGAGAGATCTAAGGATCCTCCTTTTACTATGTTACATTTACTCTCCAGTAACTCTATATACCACAGATAAGTGATATTGCCCTGTTTGTCCTTTTTCTTTTGGCTTACTTCACTCAACATGAAATCTTCCAGCTCCATAAGGTTGCAGAATACTACATTATTTCATCATTCCTTACAGTTTCATAAAATTCCATTATGTATATACTCTAGTATATATCCACATCATAATATATGATATATCCACATAATCACATCATCATAATCCATTCATCTATTTTAGACACCTAATTCTTGTGTTTTATTTTTATTTGTTTACTTAGTACTTATGTATCTTTTTAAAATAATTTTATTGTGATCAAAGTGAATTCTGAATCTTTCACAGTAATATTTAAGGTACATAGTGACAATAAATCAGGGGGCATTCCCACCTAAAATATGTATCTCTTCTATATATATTTAAATTTTCTTCTGAGAAGAGATAGCCATACAATTATGAATGATAGCAGGTGGCTTAGAGAGAGTGGGTAAAGGAACCAAACTTCTTATGTTTAAATTTCAGCTACATAAAGTATAGATGAGTTGTTTGTGGGAGCCGTTCTTGCCTCAATTTTCTCAGTTGTTAAGTGAGACTAATATTATTATATGCCCAAGGTATTATGAGTTAAGATGTTTAAAATATCTATTCATTTAGTGAACGTTATTAGTACCTATTATTTGTCCATAGAACCACCAGTGTTTAAATTTCCTACTGCTGCTTCACTGCCTGCAGGATGAAGTTTTAGTTACATTTCCCAGCATATAATTCTCACAGGCAACTTCTTGCTAGAGCCATAGTTCCCACTAGATACATCCTCCTCAATCTTCCAGACCTGCTGAGAATATCAACATTCTTGGCTACCCACTCTGCTAGAAACACATGAGCCAACTGCTACTCAATCTGCTACCCTCAGTTCTGTGTTCAGATCTCCATGAATTCAACTTATGCCTTCCCTCCACATCCCTGTGGAGAATAGACCTCATCCTTCTTCCTTGGTGCTCTGGGCCTGCTTCCATCTCCAGCCCAGCATTTCACAACCTGCCAGAATGATGTGTGAGTATCTCTTCTACAGGGTATCTGTGTTTCCTAGCTTCAATTGTCTCTATAGGAAGAGATTGAGAGTGCCAAAACCCTTTATAAGACTGAATAGTTGAAACATATGTGGAATGGATCTTTCAGATATACCTTGATGGGCCAAGTGTCCCTTGAAGAAATAGAGAACATTAATGTCAATTTAAAACTCTAGAAGTTTCCACAAACCATGTATAGTCTCTACTTCTTGGGTTTAAGGTTGACTTTTTATTAAAACTTTTGACCTTTAGTACTAATGTCTAAATGTCAAAGCCCTGCTTTTGAGGGAGTTAAAGAATGACTGCCAGAGAAAAGTGTTTCCAGATGGTTTTGTTTAATCAAATTTGGAATCATGACACTTGTTCCTCTGAGAGATTTACCTCATGCCCTTCTTTCCCTCGGCTTTACTGAGGTGTAATTCAGAAATAAAGTTGTTAAGATATTTAGAATGCATATTGTGGTGATTTGATATCTGTGTACACTGTGAAAAAATTCCACCACCTACTTAACACACTCATCACCTCACATATTAAATCCTTTATTTTTGTTGAGAATGTTTATTCTATCTAGTCACAATTTTTAATTTTATAATAATGTTAGTGATGTTGCCCTTGTTACACATTAGATCTCAGAACTCATTTATCTTATAATTGAGCATGTGTGCCCTTTACTAACCTAATTTCCCCATGAGTCCCTGGCAACCACATTGCTACTCTGTTTCTATGATCTGACTATTTAAATTTAGATTTCACTGGGCTGGCGAGGTGGCGCTAGAGGTAAGGTGTCCGCCTTGCAAGCGCTAGTCACGGTTCGATCCCCCGATGTCCCATATGGTCCCCCCAAGCCAGGGGCAATTTCTGAATGCTTATCCAGGAGTAACCCCTGAGCATCAAACGGGTGTGGCCCCCCCCCAAAAAAAAACAAAAAATAAAATAAATAAATTTAGATTTCACATATAAGTGATACCATGTGGTATTTGTCTTTCTCTGACTTATTTCACTTAGCACTACACCCTTGGTCCATGTTGGTATGTTGTTTCCTTTATTCTTTTTGTTTGCTTGTTTGTTTTGTTTCCTTTATTCTTAAGACTAAACAATTTTCCTCATGCTCTTTTTGGGGGCCCTTAGATTTGGGGTTTGGGGTATTATATGCATGTGTGTTGCTGTATTAGTGTGTATGTTAATGAGTGATAGACAGAACATGTGCAGGGACAGAACAGAGAAACAGGAGGAAATAAAAGAATTAATCAGATTAATTCTTGACAACATCCTTACCTAAAAATCAAAAACTCAGAAAAACTCTGCATGTAGGCTTGGTTTTGCCTGATTGTGCCCTCCAGCATCACCATCCCATGTCTCTGCATTTCTCTAAATAGTTCAAGGATCTCCCTTCCTAGCAAAGTCAGGATCTATGTATATGAACACTCCAGAAACTTGTGCTACCTAGAATCAGAGACTAAGCCTGCAAAATTCCCTGACAATAGTGGATCTCCTAAAATCCCGAGGGTTCTTAAGACTTTTGACACTCTCTGCCATTCAATGTTGCCTGAAAGGTACCTGCCTGGTGTTCAGTATGCAAAAATGAGGTGCTGAGTGAGTGGGAAGAAAACATAAGGTGACCATCTCACCGTGCTTATCAATCACCATCTGAAGGGAACGACTGGAACTTGGAATCAAGCAGACCTGAGTCAGAAACTATGGGCATGGGAATCTACTGTGTATAATCTACATTTTGAAAATCCGTGATTTGATCACAAATGTCAGGCTTTCATCTTTGCAATCAATCATAAAGGCTTGTATAAAGCACATTTCCATTATTTTTAATAAGTTTTTAAGTGAGTCCCTGTGCGATACACAGTTACAAAGTAGTTCATGGCTGAGTTTTAGTCATACAATATCCAAAACTCTTCACCAGTGCGCATTTCCCAGCACAATGTCCCCAGTTTCCTACCCGCCCTTCCTCCTGCCTTTTCCCTTGTGATTCCTTCTTAAAGTCTGTATCCCATGAGTATTAAGAAATTACCCTCCCTGCCTCATAACTTTTTAAAACCAGAAGTCTATGTTTTCTGATATTAATATGGCCACCCCCGTGTTTTTAAGGGACCTGTTTGTTTGAAGGATTGTCTTTTAATCTTTGACTTTAGATCTGTGTTTGCTGTGACTATTCAAATGTGTTTTTGCAGGCAGCAATGTTAGATTCAATTTCCTGATCCATTTTGCCACTCTGTCTCTTAATTGACACATTTAGTCTATTGATATTGTAATTGATAATTATCATGGAGTTTTGTGCATGTTTCTGTAGAAGTTTGGTGTGTTTATGGGGGGTTTGTCTTGTTTAAAAGTACCCCCCTCAGAATATATTAAGCTAAGAAGCTTCTGTACCTTGAAGGAAATAATGCCCAGGATACAAGGGCCACCCACTGAGGGGGAGAACATATTCACCCAATACCCATCAGATAAGGGACTAATCTCCAAAATATACAAGTCACTGACAGAACTTTACAAGAAAAAAAAAATCTAATCCCATCAAAAAATGGGGAGAAGAAATGGACAGACACTTTGACAAAGAAGAAATACCAATGGCCAAAAGGTACATGAAAAAATGCTCCACATCACTAATCATCAGGGAGATGCAAATCAAAACAACTATGGGGTACCACCTCACACCACAAAGATTGGCACACATCACAAAGAATGAGAAAAAGCAGTGCTGGTGGGGATGTGGAGAGAAAAGAACTCTTAGGAACTCTTATCCACTGCTGGTGGGAATGCCGTCTAGTCCAACCTTTATGGAAAGCGATATTGAGATTCCTCAAAAACTGGAAATTGAGCTCCCATTCGATCCAGCTATACCACTCCTAGGAATATACCTTAGGAAAACAAAAATACAATACAAAAATCCCTTCCTTATACCTATAGTCATTGCAGCACTTTTTACCATAGCAAGATTCTGAAAACAATCAAGATGCCCTTCAACAGATGAATGGCTAAAGAAACTGTACATATACACAATGGAATATTATGCAGCCTTTAGGAGAGATGAAGTCATAAAATTTTCCCATGGAATCTATTATGCTGAGTGAAATAAGTCAGAGGGAGAGAGAAAGATGCAGAATAGTCTCACTCATCTATGGGTTTTAAGAAAAATGAAAGACATTCTTGCAATAATAATTTTCAAAGACAAAAGAGAGGGCTGAAAGTTACAGCTCACCTCATGAAGCTCACCACAAAGAGTGATGAGTTTAGTTAGAAAAATATCTACATTGTGAACTATCCTAACAATGAGAATGTATGAAGGAAATAGAAAGCCTGTCTAGAGTACAGGCAGGGGTGAGGTGGGGAGGAGGGAGATTCGCGACACTGGTGTTGGGAATGTTGCACTGGTGAAGGGGGGTGTTCTTTACATGACTGAAACCCAACCACATTCATGTTTGTAATCAAGGTGTTTTAATAAAATACGAAAAAATTAAAATAAAATAATAAAAATAAATAGTACCCCCTTAAGTTCTTTTAAATTTGGTTTTGAGTCTTTAAAGTTCCTGGCTCATTTTTATCTGTTTATTGTTCCTTCAAACTGAATGAAAATCTGGCTGAATGAAGTATTCTTGGTGAGGAATTCATTTTGCTGAGTTTTTCAAGATATCCTGTCACTGCAATCAAGCCTGGATGTTTTTCTTTGGTAAATGTGCTATAAATCTTAAGGGTCCTCCTTTGTATGTGATTTCCTGCATTGATTTTGCTTTCAGTATTCTGTCTATTATTTTTATCATCCTGATTAGGATGTGTATTGCTGTATTTTGGGGGGAGCCACACCCGGTAATGCTCAGGGGTTACTCCTAGCTTGGGGGGCCATATGGGACGCCAGAGGATCGAACCGCTGTCCGTTCTAGGCTAGCGCTGGTAAGGCAGACACCTTACCTCTAGTGCCCCGTATTGCTGTATTTTTATTTGGATTTCTTTTAGCTGGTACTCACTCATCCAGGATCTGTTACATGTTCTCTCCAGTTCTGAGAACTTCTCAGCAATGATGTCTTTGACTGTTGCTTCTACATAGGGGTTTTCTCTACTGTCTGCTCAGATACCAGTGATTCTTATATTGTTTTTCTTGAATTTATCCCAAATTTCTCTTGTCAGCTGCTTATTAACTTTAAGACTCTTCCATTTTCTGCTGTGGTTTGGAGTTGTTATGCTACACAACTTTTAGTTCACTGATTCTGTCCTCAGCAGCTGTTACTCTGCTGGTGAGGAACTCCAGTGAGTTTTTCATTTCACCTGCCAAGTTTTCAGTTCTGTTGTTTCTGTTTGAAGTCTTTTAATTTCTGTTCTCATATCCTTTTAGTCTTATTGGCTATCCATTTCATGGATTCTTTCAGTTCCCTGAACATCCTTAACATTTCCTCTGTACAGTCTTTATTAGAGTGATAATAAAGAAGGCTAACACTGGTTAAATATTAAAAACTGCCATCTTTGTTCTCTAACTGTGGTGGATTTTGTATTGTTTTTCCATTGTGACCTTTGCAGTTTTGTTATGTTTATTATATATTACAGTGTGGCTCAGTACTGGAAGAAATGTACAGCCATGGAGTGAAATAGAGTGGTTGAGCTCTTCCTGGGGTATGCTAGATATAAAAATGGCCTTTGAATCCCAAAGAAGACCATGCTATCTCTCTGCTAATGTGCTCCTATTGAACTATGTCTAAGCATATTTTCTTGAAGACAGAAATCCTGACTCATTAGGCTCTACCCTAGTCTTACCCCCTAACTCCATCCTCCTAGCTTGCTAGGAGTGAAAAGGTGACAAGTTTGGTGTTTCTTTGAACTCATCTGGAACTATCTCATCACTCAGCAAGTAGGAAAATGAGATATGATGTGCATTTTAAGAGCACCACAGTCTGAGACTGCTTTTCAAACAATCACATATATCTTGGGGCATATTTCAGATCACTTCCAGAAAGGGTGTAGATAGAAGACAGTGCAAGGCATGAAGCTAATATCTCAAGTGATTGGGATAAAAGGTGTCAAGGGAAGCAAATTGAATTGTGGACTAATGCAAAGGTTTTGTAGCAAACTGGGCAGCATACTAGTGAGTCAGTCAATAGGTAATTATAACAAGTAACTCTCTAGGGGCTGGGACCTGAGCAAGAGCTTTACATTTCCAACTGAGAAGAAAACACCGCTGGGTCCACTCAGGTCTGAAAGTTGCTCTGTGGTGAGGGAGTAAGCTCTGTCTGGATTGTACTCCTTTATGTCTCTTCTATTTATGTTACCTTAAGCCAGTCATGAATGTTCCAGGTCTCAGTTTCCTCATCTGTAAAGTATGGATAATAAGAGTAACAGCTTAAGAGAGCTGAGAAAACAATTAAATCAGCAAAGTTCTAAACATGGTGAGAATCCTGCACATATCTCTTTAAGATTATGGAAATGTGCAGTTTTGCACTGCAAAGCCTTTTAAGAGGCCACCCGGGGCCTGACAGCTTGTGTTCCATCAGTGGTGACAAATTGCTGCCTGGCCACAGACAGGTCACTAATTGTTCTCAGTCTCCCTTCCATTTCCTAGTTAAGGGGAATGGAGGAAAACAATAGAGAAGGCATGAAGCAGTCTTGCTCAAGAAGCACTGAAAGGTGATATGAGGTCACCTCCCTGAGTCTGGGTTTGTCTCCAGTAGCTCTGGATTTGCCAAGAAGAGATGGTGAGGCAGCCCAATAGAGACAGCACTCCAGCTGCTTCTGGGCGGTAGCTTGGAAGTTTTAGAGGTTCAAGCTCAGAAATAGCTTCAAGGGCAGTGCCTGGTGCTGTTGTGCACTGATTTATTGGAAGATCTGCTCAAGTTGAAATAGACAAAATAGAAAAGGTTAATTACAGAGCACTTACAAAAGTTTAAAAAACAAAGTTGCCTCAGCTAGACACAGAGGGGACCATTTACTTATACTAGCAGCCAAGGGGGTAAAGGAGGGGGATATGGGATGCATGCTGGGAACAGGGGTGGAGAGAGGTCAACATTGGTGGTGGGAATGCCCCTAATTCATTGTCACTATGTACATTAAATATTACTGTAAAAGATTTGTAATCCACTTTGGTCAAAATAAAAATTATTGTAAAAAATACAGTTGCCACGCTTCGAGGTTTGTATAGGAGTAAGCAAGGAGAGAATTCAGCATCCTATGAATAAAACTCAGGAAGACTTTCACTTTCTTTATTTTCTCTGCTTTGCTATTCCCAGGAAAGAGTCTAAAATGATGTCTGCCACAATCAAAGCTCCTCTTGCTGTCTTTGAAATTGCATAGGTGGCTACTGATAACTTGAGACATGGTTAGTTCTAGTCAGATGTATATTATGTGAAAACAGCTGAAAGGTGGCAGAATAGAAAAGGCAGAGTCAGATAGATTTGACCAAAGTGGGTCTTTAGTGAAGCTCTGGGGCAAGGCCTAACAGTCTCCTCAGAGGCTGTCAGACTTCAGCCTGCCAGCAAACTAAAGTAGGATTATATATTTACATCTGATGGAAAAAAGTGCAAGAAGTCCATCTCCCCTCCCAGCAGGTCTGATGGGGTTTCTTGGCAGTGTTTATCACTTATGATGGGGGGGTCAATATCCCATTTTTCCCTTTCAGTCATTTTTTATGATTTATGGTAGGTGCCAACATCTGATGTCTTTAGGTTTAACTGGCCCTTCTCCGGGTGGGGCTGGGGACTGCCTGATTTTCCCAAGCAAAACTTTATATGGTGTATACACTTTATATTTTCAAGACATAGTATGAAAAGGTATAAACAGATGATTAATTGTTTTTATTATTTACTGTATTGATTATATTTTGAATATTTGACCAAATAATATGTTATGTTTTTCTTTTTTAATACAACCTATTACATATGTGACTTCATGATTTTTATACTGGATGGCTAACTTTTAGAGAAAGGGTGGTGACCACAGTATCTGCTTTTCCCAAAAGTGCTACTGAGCCACAATGGATTTCTTGCTCAAATTCCAGAGGAGAATATACTGGATCAATAAACTGCAAATCTAAAGATTACTTTACCTTGGCCTTCCAGTTTAAAATTTTTTAAATTAAAAAATTTTTTTAAATAAAAACCAATGTTAGCATTGATTTTTCACTGATTTTTAATAGTTCAAACACTTTTGTAAACATTTGATCTGTGTAAATATCTCACAAAATCTTTACCATATATGAGCTATTTTTAGTTCTGTTTTCCACATGAGGCTACTCAAGTGCAAAGATGTAAAGGAATAAATCCTGAGCAGTTATTTCTTCCCCAACTTCATGCCTATCTCACCTGGATGGTGAGACTCTCTCACAGTTGGGTGGGGTCTGTGGTTGGTAATTAAGGTGTTGCCTGGGGAGATTGGAGAGGCAGATGTAGCAAGGGGAGAGATGAGGTACAGGATGGATGGAGGGCAGCTGGAGGAGGTTACTTAAAAAACAGCATAGAAGCCATGTGGAGAAAAGCACGTGGTGCTTAAGGCCTTGTAATAAAGCTGGATTTCTCCTGAAACTACATCTGACTGCCTGTGGACCATTTCTTCACCATCATCCTACACTTATAGACCAGTGGGCCAAAGGAGCTTCAGGCACTGGCCAACCTAAAAAGGTTGGCCACCCACCACTAGGACCCTCATTAATTAATAATTAATATAACACTGAGCAGAGTTTGTGCTTTTACCACCTTACTTTAATTATTCAAATGAGTTTAGAGTGTGTGGCTTCCCCTCCTTTTTTTGTTATTGTGATATATAGGGATTACATATTTGTGATGCCCCAGATTACAATAGGAGTGCTGAAACATACTTGGCAGTGTGGACCAGTGCTAAAGACTGAAATCACAGCTTTAAGCAAGGCAAACTCTGTCCTATAGCCATATCACCAGGCCTCTGGAGTCAGTGATTTCATTTATAAAATAGAGTTTGTCAAATTAGTGCTATCTACTTTCCAGGGTATGAGTACATGAAGATTACATAGACAACTAAAAACCCTTCACATGTGATGTGATATGGCAGAATCTTAAAAATGTGAAAGACATTGAGTTTCCCATTTTAATATTACCAAATTCCAGACCTCCATTCTTTTACACTCTTTTTACATCAGTTCCCACAAATGAAATTAATTCGGTCTGTTTGCTGTGCTGATTGTCCCAGCCTCACACACATCTTGTCTTTATTGCCTGATATGTCCCACCCTTTGGTACACTTTACTGAAGGCAAGCTGTGTGGAAGATAAGATCTGCTTCATTGGAGGGATTCTGTACCCCCTAGACCAGTGGTCGGCAACCTGTGGGTTTCTGTGTGTATACCTGCATGCAGAATATTCTCAACAAAAACTTATTGAAACTAAAAACAGTGTACCATCCTATGTATTTTCGGTTTTAAAAAGTGGCTCTCAAAATAAATTTCAATCGTGGTTTTGGCGAGATTTAGCTCAGTTGAAAAAAGGTTGCCGACCACTGCCCTAGACCATATTTAGCAATGACTGGAAGAATTTTTTATTTTTAAAATGTAGGGTGTTACTGGGGGTAAAAGTCAAAGATGCTACTAAATATTCTGGAATCAGACCCCTACTGCAAAGTATTAGCCAATCAAAATGATGTCAGTAGTTCTATAATCACTATATGATCTATTGTACCTCTGATATGCATAAAACAATGGTTCACAAGAAATTATTAAAAAAAGATTGATTGATGGGGCCTGAGCAGTGGCACAAGCAGTAGGGCGTTTGCCTTGCATGTGCTAACCTAGGACTGACTGCAGTTCGATCCCCCGCATCCCATATGGGCCCCCAAACCAGGAGTGATTTCTGAGCATATAGCCAGGAGTAACCCCTGAGCATCACTGGAGTGAACAAATTATAAATATTATAATCACCAGCTATGAATAACTTTCTTCTACTCACACTCAGAAAATGCATATTTAATACCCATTATGTGCCAGGCACATACCAGAACTCAGAAAAAAAGTGGAAAAAAAGCTCTGGAGACTAGAGATGCCTGCCTTTGGGAATATGTTGCCCCTAAGAAAGTTGGAGTCACTTTTTCCTGCTGAGCCAGCTTAGAGACACCAAGGACCATAATCCCTCCTGGACCCACACCCGGTAAGATGTCCCCACCCAACAAATGTGGGGCCGATTTCTGCTGTGTGATTGGGCACCCAGAGACTTAAAAGGGACAGCAGCCATGCTCTCTGCCTTTTTTCTGCTGAGCCAGCCTAGAGACACTAAGGACCATAATCCCTCCAGGACCCACACCCGAGAAGCGCGACCATGAAGCTTCACTTCGTGGCCCTGCTTATCTTTTAACCCCTGAATTCCATTTCTCCACATTGTAAGAAGCAATCTACAGCCTTACCAATGGAGAAATTTTGCAGAACACCCCCATGTTTAAAGAAATCAAGATGGCTGCTCTGATAATCTAAGAAAGTAGAAAATAGCTAGGTATCCTCTCAAATAGGAAGTTTAGATTAAAATTATAAAAGATGTTCAGGGAGCTCTAAAAAAGCATTGATAGACTTGACTGGAGCACAGTTAAGCATCAAGAGGATTTGATGACTGAAATTAGAAATTTTCACACTGAAATAACAGGTCTAAAAAACTGAGCTCATGCAACTCTTGCCAGCATGGGATTTGGAGAGACCCCATGCTGAAGGCCCTCTCCCTAGCCTGGGGAGTGCTGGGAGGCTTGGCAGGTCCCCAGCTGTCCTGTCTTTTCCCCTGACTCCAGGCCATCCCTGGGTGCCAGCTCAGATGGCCAGAAGTGGGTTCAGGTGGACTTCTTGGGGTCCTCAGGCTTCCCCCCTTCCTTCGTGCTCCAGGGGGAGGTGCATGGGGAGGAGGGCATCAGATACCTGGCTTTCAGTTTCCTCTTTGATTCTGGAGGCCAGCTCTTGCCAGGTATGGGATTTGGGAAGGCCTCATGTCAGAGGCCTTCTCCCTAGCCTAGGGAGTGCTGGGAGGCTTGGCAGGCCCCCAGCCGTCCCTCCCTTTTTTCCCTGAACTTTAGGCCTTCCCTTGGTGCGGGCTCAGATGGCCAGAAGTGGGTTCAGGTGGATTCTTAGGGTCCTCAGGCTTCCCTCCTCCTTCCGTACTCTAGTGGGGAGGTACATGAGGAGGAGGGCGGGCAAATATCTGGCTTCCGGTTTCCCCTTTGATTCTGGAGGCTAGCTCCTCCCAGGTATGGGGTTTGGGGAGTCCCCATGCCGTAGGCCTTCTCCCTAGCTTGGGGAGTGCTGGGATACTTGGCAGGCCCCCATCTGTCCCTCTCTTTTCCCCCTGGACTCCTGGCCTTCCCTGGGCACTGGTCCAGGTGGGCTCTATAGGGGCCATCAGGCTTTTCCCCTACCTCTCCCTACAGTAATGGGAATGTGCTTTGGGAGGAGGGCGGGTTGTTCTAGCACTGGTGTATGTTGGGATAGTCACTGGAAATTTTTTCTCCTTGGTCTCCTATTGACAGTATTGTATGCATATAGTTTATATATGCATAATATCCAACTTGTATTGTGACCTTGATACTGCCCTACAAAGCTCATATCTAATCTTTTACTGCCTCAGTCCCAATCCTTATTTCCCCCCATCTTCCCATGGAGGTGCAGTTCATGACATGAAGCTCAACACATAGAGTGATGAGTGCAGTTAGAGAAATAACTACACTGAAAACTATCATAACAATGTGAATGAATGAGGGAAATAGAAAGCCTGTCTTGAGTACAGGTGTGGGTGGGGTGGGGAGTAGGGAGATCTGGGAAATTGGTGATGGGAATCTTGCACTGGTGAAGGGGGGGGGTGTTCTTTATATGACTGTTATCATACAACTACAATCATATTTGTAATCACGGAGTTTAAATAAAGATAATTAAAAAAAGAAAGTTGGAGTCATAAAATAAAAAAGACCATGAAATAAAGTGTCAAATAATCATTTCTAGATTCCTTACTAACTCAGTGGTTTATTAAAGAAACATTCATAAAAAATACAGATGGTCCAGCCATTCTGGTTAAAACTAACTTTTTATTTCATTATTTTAAATTTAATTAATTTATTTATTTCAAATTATTTAATTGTTTAAAATTAGCCTTTATTTTTAATATATATTTTATTCAAGCACCCTGATTATAAGATTGTTCATAATACAAGTATTTTTCACAGATAAAGTTGTTCATGATTGAGTTACAGTCATTCATACAATTTATAACAATATTCACCAGTTAGCATTTCCCACCACTAATGTCAACAGTTTTCCTCTCACTCTCCTTGATACGCTCTTTCCTTCCACCCAGTCTCTCCCTCCTGCCTCTGAGGCAGGCATTTTATTCTCTCTCTATCTCTTTTCTTTTATGACATTGTGGTTTTCACTACTGGTAATGAAGGGTGCCATACTTGTTCCTTTCATAGTAGACCCTTCTCTACTCTAACTGCATTCTCAACTTTTGTGGAAAGCTCTCTAACATGGACTAATCCTCCTAATCCTCATCTCTATTGCCTCTGGATATATTGTCTCTGGATATCATCCCCATCCCCACTGTCTTTTATTTTCCTTGTATCCCACAGATGAGTGAGATTATTTTGTTTTTCCCTCTTCCTCTTGCTCGTTTTGCTCAGCATAATACTCTCCATGTCCATTCATGTATCAGCAAATTTCATGACTTTATTTTTCCTAATGGCTACATAGTATTCCATTGTGTAGATATGCCACAGTTTCTTTTCTTTTACACTGGCTTTTTCCAGACATTTTTTTAAAAAAATAATATTCATATTTAAACACCATGATTACAAACATGATTGTAGTTGGGTTTTAGTCATAAAAAGAACACCTCCTTCACCAGTGCAACATTCCCACCACCCAATGCCCTCCAATTCCCTCCTCCTCCATCTGCTGCCTTTATTTGAGACAGGCATTTCACTTCTCTCACTCAATAACATTGTCATGGTAGTTGTTAGTGTAGTTATTTCTCTAACTACACTCTCCACTCTTTTTGGGGAGCTTCATATCATGAGCCGGTCCTTCCAGCCCTAATCTTGTGACATTATTACAATAATGTCTTTTATTTTTCTTAAAATCCATAAATAAGTGAGATTGTTTTGTGTGTCCCTCTCTCCCTCTGACATATTTCACTCAACGTAATAGTTTCATGTCCATCCATGAAAATTTTCATGACTTCATCTCTCCTGGTGGCTGCATAATATTCCATTGTGTATATGTACCACAGTTTCTTTAGCCATTCATCTGTCGAAGGGCATTTTGGATGTTTCCAGAGTCTGGCTATTGTAAATATCACTGCAATGCATATAGGTGTGAGGAAGAGATTTTTTTAATAATATTTGATTTAAACACCTTGATTACAAACATGATTGTGATTGGGTTTCTGTCATGTAAAGAACACCCCCTATCACCAGTGCAGCATTCCCATCACCAATATCCCAATTCTCCCTCCTCCTACCCCACCCCTGCCTGTACTCTACACAGGCTTTCTATTTCCCTCATACATTCTCATTGTTAGGATAGTTCTCAATGTAGTTATTTCTCTAACTAAGCTCATCACTCTTTGTGGTGAGCTTCATGAGGTGAGCTGGAACTTCCAGTCCTCCTCTCTTTTGTCTTTAAAAATTATTGCAAAAATATCTTTCATTTTTCTTAAAACCCATATATGAGTGAGACCATTTTGAATCTATCTCTCTGACTTATTTCATTCAGCATAATAGATTCCATGTACATCCATGTATAGGAAAATTTCATGACTTCATCTAGGAAGAGATTTTTGTATTGCATTTTTTGTTCCTAGGGTATATCCTTAAGAGTGATATAGCTGGATCATATGGGAGCTCAGTTTCCAGTTTTTTGAGGAAACTGGATTAAAGACTGGATTAGATGGCATTTCTACCATTAATGAGAATGAATGAGAATTCCTTTCTTCCCACATCCCCACAAGCACTGGTTGTTCTTGTTCTTTGTAATGTTTGCCAGTCTCTGTAGCATGACATTAAAGAGAGGTCTTTGTTCACATTTTTGAATGAGGTTGACCAATTTTCCCAACACCACTTATAGAAGAGGCTTTCCTTGCTTCATTTTGTACTTCTTGTTCCTTTATCAAATATTAATTGATCATATATCTGGAAATTGGTTTAGAATGTCTCTTATTTTCAAAACTTAAGGCTGATTTTGCCTTCTCAGAAAGACTCTTTCAAGGTGGCCTGATTCCCTAATTACTCATTCTTAGAGTTTCTCATCTTTGAATAGAAAATATGAACAATAAATGATGCCAGAGATCAAGACCTTAAATCAGTAGGTCTTCTATAAATGCTGATACTTAGCTAAAATCACAGCATTTTCAGCTTAAACCCAGTGAGTCAGAAAATTTTTTGCATATACTTTTTTTAAATTTATTTAACTATATTTATGTACCACTTATTTATATGTCCATCTACTTAAATACATGTATACCACTAAATATTAATATATTTAAATTTTGTATCATAAATTTTGCCAACTTTAAACTTTTTAAAAATAAAAAGGATTTATAAAAATATAATTAGTTCTATTTAACCCCATCAACAATGGGGAGAAGAAATAAACAAATGTTTTCTCAAAGAAGAAATACCATGGCCAAAAGGCACATCAAAAAATGCTCCACATCACTGATCATCAGGGAGATGCAAATCAAAACAATAATGAGGTACAATCTCATGCTACAGAGACTGGCAAACATCACAAAATGTAAGAACAATCAGTGGAGGGACAAAGTAATTGTACATGGATTCTGTCTTATTTATCTTAATGTTCTTTGGTTCTTTGGCTGAAATTTCAAAGTTAAGATATCAGCAAGGGGTATGTTATGGATAATTGTCCTTCCACTGTAACTTTACCTTGTCCTCTTTCTTTGCATCCTTGTTCTCATAATTAAAAATAAAAAAAATATATATATAAAAAAATAAAATAAGTGCTCGCTTCGGCAGCACATATACTAAAATCGGAACGATACAGAGAAGATTAGCATGGCCCCTGCGCAAGGATGACACGCAAATTCGTGAAGCGTTCCATATTTAAAAAAATAAATAAATAAATAAAATAAAATAAAATAAAATAAAAGAACAATCAGTGCTGGTGGGGATGTGGGGAGAAAGAAACTCTCATTCACTGCTGATGGGAATACTGTCTAGGTGAGAATATGGAGATTCCTCAAAAAACTGGAAATTGAGCTCCCATATGACCCAGCTATACCATTCCTAGGGATATAGTATAGGAACACAATAGAAGAATGCACTCTCCATGCCTGTGTTTATTGCAGCTCTATATACAATAGTCAGAATCTGGAAACAACCCAGATGCCTGACAACAGATAAGTGGCTAAGAAAAATGGTGTTACATATACACAATGGAATTTTAAGCAAATGCCCGAAAAAAATTTTCCTATACATGAAGGGACATGGAAACTATTATGCTGAGTTAAATGAGTCAGAAGGAGATAGACACAGAATAGTCTCACTCATCTGTAGGATTTAAGATAAATAAAAGATACTATAGTAATAATACACAGGACAATAGAGATGAGGGCTGTAAGGAGCAGCCCATGATATGAAGCTTATCACAAAGATTGATGAGTGCAGTTAGAGAAATATCTACACCAACAACTATCATGACAATAGTAGTAAGTTAGAGAAATAGAATAGTGACAGGTAGGTTGCACTGCTGAATGGGGTTGCATTTTTTATTACTGAGACTCAACTCAAACATGTTTGTAACCATGATGCCTAAATAAAGATGTTCAAAAAAAAAAAGAAAGAAACAAAAACTGTGCTACACCTATACAATGGAATATTATGTTGCTGTCAGGAAAAAATAAAGTCATGAAATTTGCATGAACGTTGATGAAAATGAAGATTATTATGATGAGTGAAATGAGGGAGAAGGAGAAGCTTAAAATAATCTTATTCTTTTGTGGGATATAGAAAAATGAAAGATAATATGGTAGTAACATCCCAAGGTGATAAAGATAAAGATTAGGAGGACTAATCTATGGTAGGAAGCTTGCCACAAAGAGTGGTAAATGCAGGTAGAGTAGTGAATAATCCATGGTGACAGTGATGGTTGGGATTGATCTCTTTGGACAAGAACTGGGTGCTGTAAGGGGATAAAGTGATACACAGGGTGCCCCTTAATTAACAGTATTGCAAATCACAATATCAAAAAAGAAGAAAGTGAGAAAATGCCTATCCCAGAGGGCTAGCAGGGGAGAGTTTAAGGGAGGGAAACTGGGAACATTGGTGGTAGAAAATGAACACTGTAGAGGTACTCCCTGCACTCGCTCCAGACCCCGTGCACCGAACCCACAAGCCGGCCGGAGGCTGGTGAGGGACCGAGCACCCCAGGTACCCCCTGCGCTGGCCCCAGAACGGGGGGCCCCTCTCGCCGACCGGAGCCAGTGGGGGAGTGAATACCCAGGGCAGGGCACTCCCTGCGTGCACCCTGGACCTACACACTGGCCTAGACACAGGTAAGGGAGCAACCACCCCCAGGCATCCCTTGTGCGCAATCCACACACCGCACCAGACACGAGTGAGGGAGCTATCGCCCCAATCCATCCAGCTCCGCTGGGACAGGCTGGGATCTGTGGAACGTAGGGGAGCATGGGACCGCTCCCCTGACCTTTGGCTGGGCTACAGCAGCCTGCCCCCCACCCCAGGAGTGAACCTCAAACTCCAGGAGCAAGGGAAGCTGCTGGGGGATCTGATTGAGGGAATTTCTTCAGCTGAGACCTGGAGGGGGCGGAGCTCCGCTGACTCCCAGACAGGGGAGAAAGGACAGGGATCTAGGCTCAACAGCGCCCTCCACCATTGTGGCCAGGAGTGGAACTGCACTGGCTGCTAGGAATAAGCAGAGGGAATTGACCAGGCCCACTGAAGGAAGTGGCAGGGCTGACTCTCAGGTAGGGGAGGGGGGACAAAGGAGCTAGGCTCAACAGCACCCTCCACTACTGTGGCCAAGAGCGGAACTGCAATAGATGGCATTAAAAGGGAAGAACAATTGATCAGGCCCCACCAGAGAACACATGAGGAGCCAAACCTCAGCGACCTCACCCAATAGACCCCTCTAGAACCATGCTCAGGAAGGACACCCATCCCCAAGCTACAGGGGGCCAAAGCAGGCTGAATTTGGAAGGCACTGCACTCCAAGCCACGCCAATAAATGCAAAGAAATATGGGTAAATCAAGAAGAACCCTAACATCTGGAGATACGAAGACAAACCCTGGCAAGTTTCCAAGTCCACCAAAATGCATAGATCATGGATGAACAAATCAGCCAAATTAAAGAAGAAATGATAAAGAACATGAGAGCTTCCATACAAAAAGAATTGAAGGAATTAAAAGACAACATAACAAGTCTTATGAGCAGAAACACACAGTTGGAGAAGTACATTGAAGAACTCAAAGGACAACTGCAAACAAAAAATGACCAAGAAACCAACAAAGAAATAAAAGGCAAAGCACTGGAAGGAAAAGTCCAGTATCTAATGAACAAGGACAAAAGAAAAAAAACTCAAGAATTGTGGGTATACCAGAAGATGAGGAAATAGGAAAAGGGGAAGAACAAATAGCCAGAAAAATAATAGCAGAGAATTTTCCCACCCTCTGGAAAGAAACTTTAGTGCAAATCCAGGAAGTGAAGAGAGTCCCTAATAAAATAGACCCTAATAAACCAACACAAAAACATCTAGTAATCCAAATGGCAAAGAACAAAGAGCCTGAATGAAAGAAATTTCCAACCTAGGGTCAAATATCCAGCAAAACTCTCATTCATATGTGAGGTCAGACTAAAAACATTCTCAAACAAAAATGATCTTGCATTATTTGCACAAACAAAACAATCCTAAACAACCTACTTGGAACAAATTACACAAGCCAAACCCCCTATTGTAACAAAAACCACCCTACACAACACAACTGCACAACATTCCTCTCTGTCAATAATTTCCCTAAATGTCAACGGTCTAAACTCTCTCATTAAGAGACACATAGTAGAGAACTGGATTAGAAAACATAAACCGGACTTCTGCTGCCTACAAGAAACACACCTACAACTGCAGGACAAACACAGACTTAGAATAAAAGGATGGAAATTAATTATTCAGGCTAATAGAAACCAAAAAAGAGCAGAGACAGCCATTCTTATATCAAACCAAATTTCATTCAACCTCAAAAAAGTGATCAGGGACAAAGAGGGACACTACTTACTGATCAGGGGAACACTAGATCAAGAAGTACTAACCCTGGTCAATATTTATGCACCTAATGTAGAGCCAGCAAAATATGTAAGGCAACTGCTTGCAAACCTGGAGAAACACATGAAAGGAAATGTGATAATTGTAGGAGACCTCAATACTCCACTATCACCACTGGACAGATCCATCAAACAGAAAAACAGCAAAGACATAAGAGCCCTAAATGAAAAATTAGAAGATCTAGGGCTAATTGACCTTTATAGGACCTTCTATGCCCAGAAAACAGAATACACATTCTTCTCAAGCCCACATGGAACCTTATCCAGAATAGACCATCTCTTAGGATACAAATCTAACCTATATAAGATCACAAATGTAAGGATCATTAGAAGCACCCTATCATATCACTATGCAACAGAGGTCAAAATTGACTACAAGAAGAAGCAATGGAGAAAAACTAATACCTGAAGATTAAACAACATGCTGCGGGGCCAGTGAGGTGGCGCTAAAGGTAAGGTGTCTACCTTGCAAGCGCTAGCCAAGGAAAGGACCACGGTTTGATTCCCCGGTGTCCCATATGGTCCCCCCAAGCCAGGGTCAATTTCTGAGTGCTTAGCCAGGAGTAATCCCTAAGCATCAAACGAGTGTGGCCTGAAAAAAAAAAAAACCAACATGCTGCTCAACAACAGCTGGATCAAAGAGCAAATCAAGGAAGAAATAAAAAGATTCCTTGAGACAAATGATAATGAAGAGACAACCTGTCAAAATCTGTGGGACACAGCACAAGCATTAATTAGGGGGAAACTCATAGCAATACAGGCCTATGTCAAAAAACAGGAAAATGACAAAACCAACAGTTTAAAGGATCACCTCAAGGAATTGGAACAACAGCAGCAAAGAAATCCAACCACAACCAGAAGGCAAGAAATAATAAAAGCCAGAGCAGAAATAAACAACATAGAAACTAAGAAAACAATACAAAAAAAAATCAATGAGATCAGGAGTTGGTTTTTTGAAAAAATAAACAAGATAGACAAACCACTGGCAAAACTCACCAATAAAAAGAGGGAAAACACCCAAATCAGTAGGATCACAAATGAAAGGGGAGAGATTACAACAGAACCTCAAGAAATACAACATATCATGAGATCATTTTATGAACAACTATACTCAGTTAGGCTAGAGAACCCAGTAGAAATTGACAGATTCCTGGAAAAAATACCATCTTTCGAGACTGGATAAGGAAGACCTAGAAAGGCTAAACAGACCAATCACTTCAGAGGAAATTGAAGATGTAATTAAGAAACTTTCTAAGAACAAAAGTCCAGGTCCAGATGGATTTACAGGCAATTTCTATCAAACATTCCGAGAAGACTTACTACCACTTTTCCACAGGCTCTTCCAAACCATCAAAGAAACAGGAATCCTCCCCAACTCCTTTTATGAGGCTAATATCACACTCATTCCCTAAGATGGCAAAGACACTACCAAGAAAGAAAACTACAGACCAATCTCACTAACGAATATAGATGCAAAGATTCTAAACAAAATTTTAGTGAACCGAATCCAGCACTTTATCAAAAAGATCATATATTATGACCAAGTGGGTTTCATCCTAGGAATGCAAGGTTGGTTCAACGTATGCAAATCAACCAACATTATACATCACATCAACAACAAGAAAGACAAAAACCACATAATCATATCAGTTGATGCAGAGAAGGTGTTTAACAAAATCCAACACCCTTTCATGTTGAAAACACTCAGCAAAATAGGGTTAGAGGGAACCTTCCTCAAGATAGTTACAGCTATCTATAAAAAGCCCACAGCCAATATTATCCTTAATGGCGAAAAACTAGAAGCATTTCCACTAAACTCAGGAACTAGGCAAAGCTGTCCACTCTCTTCACTCTTATTCAATATAATCTTAGAAGTCTTAGCAATAGCAATCCAACAAGAGATGGGTATTAAAGGAATTCAAACTGGGAAAGAGGAACTCAAACTATCTCTTTTTGCAGAAGATATGATGATATACATCACAAACCCTAAAGTGTCCACAGTAAAACTCATAGAAACAAATAACCAATACAGCAAAGGGGCTGGCTACAAAGTCAATACACAAAAGACAGTAGCGTTTCTCTACACAAATAATAAAGCTGAGGAGAAAGATCAAAAATACAACTCCATTTAAAATAGTATCAAAAAATATAAGGTACCTAGGAATCAACCTTACAAAGGAAGTGAAGGATCTATACCAGGGAAACTTCAAAACACTCCAGAAAGAAATTGAAGAGGATCTAAGGAAATGGAAGAACATCCCATGCTCATGGGTAGGTAGAATCAACATAGTCAAAATGACTATCCTACCAAAACTACTATATAGATTTAATGCAATCCTGATCCAAATTCAGACACTTTAAAGAATTAGAACAATCAATCATAAAATTTATCTGGAACCGCAAAAGACCCAGGATAGCCAAACACATACTAAAAAACAAGAAGCTAGGTGGCATCTCACTACCTAACCTGAAGCTATACTATAAAGCCATAATGATCAAAACAGCATGGTACTGGTACAAGGACAGAGCCTCAGACCAGTGGGTTAGAACAGAATTTCCAGACATAAATCCCCAGCTATACAGTCAACTAATATTTGACAAATAGAACTTGAAATGGAACAAAGATAGTCTTTTCAACAAATGGTATTGGTACAACTGGAAAACCACATGTAAGAAATTTAAAATTGACCCATACCTCACTCCTTATACAAAAATCAACTCAAAATGGATCAAAGATCTCAAAATTAGACCCGAATATATAAGGTTTATAGAAAATAAAATAGGTAGAACACTCGAAGACCTATATATCAAAAGGGTCTTCGAGGATAGAGCACCAATGACAAGAACTTTAGTGTCAAACATAAACAAATGGGACTACATCAAACTAAAAAGCTTCTGCATGGCAAAAGAAACCCTACTTAACACAAGAAGACAGTTAACTGACTGGGTAAAAAGTCTTTTTACACAACATATCAGAAAAAGGGCTGATATCCAGAATATACAAAACACTCAGAAAGCTGAGCCCCATAAAACTAAATAAAGCCATTAAAAAATGGGAAGATAAAATGAATAGACACTTCTCAGAGGAAGACCGAAAGATGAAAACACATGAAAACATGCTCACCTTCACTCATCATTAGGGAAATCCAAATCAAAACAATGAGGTACCACCTTACACCAGTGAGAATGGCTCACATCAAAAATAATGGGAACAGCCTCTGTTGGCAGGGATGTGGTATGAAAGGCACTCTCATCCACTGCTGGTGGGAATGCCCCCTAGTCCAACCCCTATGGAGAACAGTCTGGAGAGTGCTCAAGGAACTCAGAATTGAGCTGCCATTTGACCCAGCAATTGCTCTCCTAGGTATCTACCCCCAAGTCAAAAGGACATTCATCCCAAAGTATGTGTGCACCCCACTATTTATCGCAGCATTCAGTATAATAGCCAAGTCTTGGAACCAACCTCGATGTTCAACAACACGTGAGTGGATCATTATGATGTGGTATCTATACACAAAGGAATACTACATGGCAGTCAGAAATGATACAATCATGGACTTTGCAGCAACGTGGATTGACCTAGAACATATTATGTTAAGCGAAGTAAGTCAGAAGATGAAAGATAAACACAGAATGATAGCACCTATTCTGAAGCACCTAGAACATACACCTTATATACAACTAATACTCAACAATCAAGTAACAAGGTTTAACAGGGTAGAAACTCCAAACACTGTAACAGTCAACATACACAGGGGAGCAGTGCCCAAAACACATGAAAGAAGAACAACACAAACTCTTGACTACACATTATACCACAAAGAAACCAGAAACAGCAGAAAAAGCAGCATAGAGAGAACAGGTATGTAATCAGCCTTCTACTACAAAGGCCCATAATAATTCCTTAGGGATCTTATACAGGTAAAGAATACCATGGTAATCACTGACTCCAATGGAAACATCTTATAACAATATGTTTTAATGCCTTTATCTTACTATATTTAAAATAATCTCTCAACTTTTCTGTCCACAGGTGTTCTTGGATACAAAGGGTGAACAAACTAAGATGACATCTCGGGGCCCAGTCATATTAGATACTGTACCCAGCTTGCACTACGAGAATGTCCCGAGAAAACTCTTTAACATACACTTTATCTCTAGGTTATACCTTCTTTTAGGACTTGAAACATGTGACCAGCCAGAACACCGAAGCAGCAACTGTGACCTACAGACTCATTCTACAGGCCCTACTCATCGAACACATTCAAGCAAATTATCATTCCCTTCTCTATTCTCACTGCTTTCTTTTTTCTTCTTCTCTTTTTCTTTTTAATGTATTTTTTCTTTTCTTCTTTCCTGCCCCTTCCATATCCTTTACCCTTTCCCCCCTTTGGAAATCTGACTATCCCTTCACTCCTCAATCCAATACAGATTTCCCACCTTATTAAACCTCTTCACCCTCAGTTCTTATTCTATTAGGCATCAAGACTGACCTCCTACCCCAATGAACCAGTACCCAGCACCCAACAGAAGGGACACCCAGTTAAACCCACACCTCGTTCCCAGCAAGAAAAGGCAACCAACTCCCCTGCTGACTCAAGCTGCGCGGCCCTCCTTACCAACTCTACCTAACATGGATTGTTACTTGAAACCAGACTCAGCTCTAAAAGTATCCCCAAAGCAAGAACTCTTCTCAAGACCTCCTGCCGCAAAACTTTTGCCAGTCTCAAGAAGTTCAGGGTGTGTGATGAAAAGGCGCCCGGGAACCACGCACCACAAGAAAATCTCAAAAGACAATGGGGAAACCTATACTTCCATCATAAGTATAAGTCCTGTATTGCACTACCTCTTTACCTGCTTTTCCCCAAATGTAAGATAGTCTATTGCATCATTTTGTTCCTTTAATTACTTTGTTATTTCATTTTATATCTTTGTTCTCTCTCTCTCTCTCTCTCTCTCTCTCTCTCTCTCTCTCTATATATATATATATATATATAATATATATATATATATATATATAATATATATATATGTAAGCACATATATTTTTATTTCTATTTTTATCTTTTTTGGGTGTGTGACTTGTTTCTGTTTTCTTCTTTTTCCACCCCTAAATGCACCGGCAATATAATGTATCACCATTTCCCCCTGCAAAGACACACTAAAAAAGGGGGAAATTTTACATACAAAAACAAGCTCTTATCTACTAGGGATAAGAACTCATACTTGTTTACAGGGACATCTACCACCTTGAAAATATGTCAAGTGGACCCAACTTAGACCCCAGGTGATTAGACACCATCCGTCCAGCCTTGAACCCTGGATCCCAGACATAGAAACGACACAGTTCTTCACGACAGCTACAGGAAACAAATCCCATCTAGGACATCCTTAATACTGCTCGGACACCAACAAGTGCCAGCTCTAATATGATATCCTGACAACGAGGAAAATGGGAACAACTTGACCTAAGAGCAGGTTATCCTACCCCTCCAACTGACAATAAGACAAAATCAGAAGACTTGTCACCCTTTGGTTTGTCCAAAAGCCAAGATCATGTTTTACAGATGACTGGCTGATAGAACCATGACCGGACTGTGTGTATCCTGTGATCAATAAAAAAAAGTCCTAGTCTAGGGTTTGAGCTACGACCTGCATAACAACCATGATCTCCAGTTCCAAAGGTCCATCTGAGACCATTGCAATGGATTAGGTCTTCTGGAAACATAATGAAAGACGCTATACTAGGCTCCATCTTAGGATCAGTGCAAAGACCAAGACCAACAACCACAGAAAACAGATTAAAATGACACTGAGGGAACAGAACTTCTAGAACCACAAAGAAAGGCTTCATCATAAGTGTCACCCCTTGACCTGTGCAGATACCGAGATCTCTAGATACAGATATCTGATTTTATCACCCAGGACAGAGCAGAAGTCTTCCAAACAATACGAAAGCACCGAGGGAAGAGTAAATGAACCTGAACGGAATCTATAGTTAATCCCATGGCAATATACTCCAAGGGTGGAGAAACCCTGTATCTCTTAGGCCAAGTGAATTCCTTTTTGAATGACCCCAATATTTACTGTGCCTGTGCAGGAGGGGGAAAAAAAAGCACAAAACAATTTTTTTAATCTATCTATCTACGTTTTGTTGATTTCTTCATTTTGGTATGGTTATTAAAGTTGTTGTCTCCATTTATAATTATTTATTTATTTATTTTCTTCTTTTCTTTTCTTTCTTTAGGTGCTCTGCCATGTTTTTTTATCTCAAGACCATGGCTTTTATGTGGTGCTTATCTTTATTGTTGTAGTGTTCACTGGATATTTTATTTGACACTTCTTTTTGTACTGTTGTACTTCTTTTTCCCCTTCATCTCTCAAACTGATGATGAGAGCTTCTAAGGACTCCACCCATTTTCAGTGTACTTGATTTTTACCCCAGTTTATCACTTTTCGCTTCTTCAAACAAAACCACATAACTTGAACTATCTAGTCCCGCATCCCAGGAAACAAAAGAGGTACCAAGACCAAACAGGTGTAGGATCACTAATTAGTAAGCTAGGCTCAGAGGGGACCACGTATTCTAGCAGCCCATGGGGTGAGGGAGGAGATATGGGAGGTAGGATAGGAACAGAGGTGTAGGGAGGATAATTTGGTGATGGGAATCTCCCTGATATTATGTTAATATGTACCTAAAATATTATTGTTAACAATATGTAAGCCACTAAGATCAAAATAAAAAGTATATTTTAAAAAAAAGAAAATGAGCACTGTGACCTTAGGCCTCTCCCAGCCCCCACCCTGCACCAGAGGACTGGATTGGGGGAGGGGACTGGTGAACTTCCAGCTTCCAGCATAATTAAGGACCCAAACTCCTCTCTGAGAGCCGGAAGCTTCAGCAGGCAGCATGGGGAGCGGCATAACTTTATGCCGTAGGCTTTTTGGCCAAGCTCAGGGGAAGATGTTGGCCCCAGCTGCCCCCCGAAAGCCTTCTCTCTCCTTCCTCCTGGACCCCAAGGCTATCTCTCGCTGCCTGCTATGGGTGTCAGCAAGGTGGGTGCCGGGGAGTAGTTTAAAGGGGACCCCAGACCTCCCCATCCCCCACCCTGCACAAGAGGGGCATGCTTGAGGTAGTCGATGGCAACTTTCCTTCCAACTAGTCCCCATTCTCAAACCATGTGGGGGCAATAGCCCCTGTGCGTAAAATGTATATAGATTAATAGGATATAATAGAGCTTAATCCACTTTGCATTATACAGAATGTAATATACTGTCCTTCCCCCTTTGGGTCGCCACCTTTAGGTGCATTTCTAGTACTTTAACCACTCATCCCAACACCTATTACCTCACATTTAACCCTTTTTACCATCAGTTCTTGGCTCCTCGCAAGCAGATCATTATCCCTATTCAAGCCAGCTGTCAAACAGCTCCCAAAGTGAAAAAATAGAGTCTCAGACTTAGAAGAAACCAATACTCTGCTGCTATTGATCTACTTTCAGCAGCCTCCTTTCCTCCACCTCCCTTCATTGCGTACATGTGCTTGCTATCTTACTTGGTTTCTGAGAAGTCCCCACTCAAAGACATTTCCTGATATTGGACTGTTGGGAGCAGTGTTGAAGACTCCAGTAGGCCAACTCACAGACCAAAGTCATTTCCTGGACTTAACACTCCCCCGACTATTTCCAAAGACATAAAAGGAACATGTATATCTTCCTTAAGTATCTTATGTGTATTCCCTTAACAGCTATAAATTTTATTGCATATTTTCTTATATAGTGACAATTTCACACATTGTTTTTAGGGTTTTTTTTGTTTTTGTTTTTTTTTGCGATTTGTTCAATAGAGAATTCTGTCAGAAGAGCTTCTCTGTTTAGAGGTCATGTTAGAGCCAAGTTACCAGGATTATAGGACTTGTTCCCTTGGCCCCCATATGCACCAATAATACCTTATGGCATTGTCTCTTTTATTGCATAGGTACATTAAAATGGGAAAATATTACATATGCAAACAAGTCCTTATCTAATAGAGATGGGAACACAAATTTTGTAATGCAATGAGGGCCTTACATCCTGAACATGGTCATAATGACTTATCTCAGGCCTCATAGGAATAGGCATTGCCCATACACCTCTGAACAATGGATACCATCTACAAAAACATCCACAATTGTCTATAATCACCAGGAAGCAAACCTCTACCAAGCAAGACCCTACTGCTGCCCTGATATGGACTTACTCCAAAGAAGGTTCTCTTAACAACCAGATGACTTAGTAACAGCAACAACCCACTTGCAGGGCTTGGCTTTTCACATTGCCCACTAATGGTGAAGTGAAACTAGAGGATACTCAACATCATCCTGCTCAACATCATCCTGCCTTCGATGAAGAAGATGCACAGAAAACAGAATCTTTAACTACAGAAATCTGACAGCAACAACAGCGAATCTGCGAAAAACTTTTACCAGAACCACAGAGAATGAATCAGGGGTTGGACAGCCTAGTATCCTAGAGCCCTGAGTTGGTCTTACGCCAGAAATTTTAGGGATAAGGTCTCCTTGTTCTTAGGTCAAGCCTTTCCCCTTCCATTACCTCATATTTTGCTGGGCCTATGCAAACAATTGCCACCCACACAATTTTTACTGTATTTTTAATTCTCATCCTTTAAAAAAAAATAAGAGCTTACTAAATTTCAAAAAAAAAAAAAGAAGATATAAAATTTGATGGAATATTTAAAAAAGGTTTATACCTTTGGGAAGTATAGTATTATTTATTTTAAACAAGTGCTATATTTCCCTGTATAATTCAGAGTTCCCAAAGTTTTTTTTTGTAGCTATTTTGTCTTTGTTCTCCATGGAGTTTCCTATAGAGCACTATAGTTTGATATTGTGATAATCCATTGTTTCAGACTAAATTTAAAAACAATTTTATCAGTGAATTCAGAAGTTCCCATGTATCTAGTGATGAGCCTCCACTAATCAAACTAAATAAATACTAATTTCAATTAAAATAAAAATAATTCAGCAAGTTGGAAAATGAATAAGAATTTTCCTTTGTTCATTAACACATGGATTCATTAAAATATGAGTTTTAAAGACTGAATTACAGCCAGGTCCAGAATGGTTTAATTCTCCAAAATTATGAAATCAGTAGTTCAAAATAGTAGGAGATTTTAAATTTGGGATCTCCAGGGACCTTTTTCTTCTAAACTACTTCTCATAGAGCTCTAAATTTTACAATATAGAAAGGTCCTTCTTGCTATTAAAATCCTGGGCAATGTAAATTTACAAACTATATTTAAAAGTTTTGTTTATGAATCTCAATAATGATGTGCCATCTTTCTTATATTTTGTGGTATCTGGTTTACTGAGATTTTGTTTAGATTTTTTGTATTGACGTTCAGCAGTGAAATTGGCCTGAAATTTTATTTTTAATAATATCTCTATGCTTTGGATGCTAGTATAATGTTGTGTTAAGCAAAGTGTTAGGAAGATTCTTTTTTGGAACAAATTTAAGTGCGTAGATAATAAATCTCCTGTAAAAATTTACTATAATTTACCAGAGAACACATCTGGACCAGAACTTTTGTTTTAGTGAATATTTTAAATTAATTTATTAATTTTCTTACTTGTAACTAGTCTGTGTTCAAGATTTATCGTTGTTCATATTTGGGAAATTATGCTCTAAAATATAATTAACCTATTTCTTCAATATTCTTCCACTTGAAGGAATAGAATTGTTTGAAATAAAAAAAAAAAAGAAAGAAAATAAGCATTGAACTGCAAACCAAAGTGTCTAAAAGTCAAAAATAGGAAGAGAGAGAAATGAAGAACAAGAATGCATGCCCCAGAAACAGGAAAGTGAGAGGGCATCAAGGAGAGTGAGAGGGAACCTGGGACATGGGTGGTGGGAAATGTGCACTGGTGAAGGTTGTTGTACACTGTATGATTATATAGCATAATTATGAACAACTTTATCTGTGGTATAAAAATAAACAACGGTATTATGAACAACCTTGTAACCACAGTGTTTAAATAAAAAATATTGAGTCACTCGTCAGTAAATAGAAAGTTCTGAGCAAAGGTAATAATATGAGCATAAAACCACAGGCTAGAATTGCCTTCCTTTTTATCAGATCCTTTCTTGTTTTTTTCTCACTTAAACATGCCATGAACATGTTTGCAATGCCTGGAGCAGCAAGGAGAATGAGAGAGATATAGCCTCCAGATTAAGAAAGGATTCGGTAGAGAGCAGGAAGCCAGGATCTGCCCGCCCTCCACCCTGTGCCCTTCCCACCCTAGTGCTGGGGGGAAGGGCGGGGAAAGCTTGGGACCCCTTCAGGAGGGACCGCCCAACATCCACCTTGTTTGGCCGCCTGGACTGGCACCCAGGGAGGGCCTGGAGGCTGGGGGCAGAAGAGGGGACGGCTGGGGGCCTATCAAGGTTCCCAGCACACTCAAGTTATGGAGAAGGCCTTCGACAAGGGGTCTCCCCAAACCCCATGCCGGCTAGAGCTAGCCTCCAGTTCAAGAAAAAAGCAAGATCAAATTATTTTTCAAAGTTTCAGTTCCCACAGCTCTTCCTTCTATCCTGTCCCCTATCCTTGTATTTGTAATCTAGTCCTTATTTTATTCTTGCCCTTGTATCTCAGTGTGTATCTCAACAATCTCCCCCAGAACATTCTAACTTTTAAATTGGAGCCTTGCATAAGCATCCTCTTTTTTTTTTTTTTAATCAGAGGTTGCTCAAATATTTTGTCTGAATCTCTTAATTTTTACATGCTCCTCTCCTAATCATTCTATTTCCTATGTACTTCTTGTTCTCTCCTCTGCACTTACTACTGGGAAGTGATGACTTGTCTTGTGTCTTCTGGATACCTAGTCTAATGAATGTTTTACCTCCTCCTCATTCTTTCGCATTGGACGTTAAGTATTTTTCCAACTGTTCTCCCTCTAAGTTACTTCTGAGTGCTCCCCATTTTCAGTTTTCCATGTCCTCATCTGCACACAAGAGGTTCAGTTGAGTAAACCTTGCACTTTTCTTCAATAGAAACAGGGTCTAGTCTCAGGTGTGGCCAATGATAACAATAAGTACCCATACTAAGCAATGTCTCTGGCTATGTTGAATGGCCTAGCAGCCACAGGATTTCAAAAGTAAGGACAAAATTGTCATGTAAAATTATTTTTAACTACAACAGGCCTTAGTTGATAGCATTGTTAGATAACTTGCTAAGTATATTGTTAATGTTCTCAGACTTTCCAATACTTTGATGCTTTAATCTGTTCATTTAATGTAATTTACCTCTTTCATTTCTTCAGTTTACATGGTTAAGAACTGCCTTCATGTCCTCTTGGTTACCAGAAAACCTATGGAAGCAGCTACCTTTAAAGAGATTAAAACAAAAGGAAGATGTTGCTGAGAATATATGAGGTCAGAGCTGGCCATTGCCTTTTTAAGTTCTGCTCCACTGGCCATAAATAAGAAGAATTTGGCTTCCAGTTAGCTAGGTGGCCCAGACCCAGGGACATGGTGTCTATGGACAGATCTCAAGGCCTACAGGAGTCGTCTTTGCCAAATTTTTCCCAGGTAATAGGTTTTGTCTTGTAAGAATTCCCAAGGTTGAAAGGAACTACAAGATACTAAGGCCAACCCTGCTTTTTTGTAAATTAAAAAACAAGGCCAAAAATATAAATACCTTAGCCAAGTGTTCCATAAAAAATTGTGTTTTCTTCCTCTGTCTTTTCTCTGACTTGGAAATTCCACTTCATGGACTTTATATCACAGATAAGCGCATAGTAGGCACAATGGTTTGCAAAGATTATTTCTTACAGCCCCACAATGAAAAATAAATAGGAAATATCTTTAGTGGCATTTTATATAGCACTGATAACTCAATGGAATGCACAGGACCTAAAAGGAAAAACTCTGTATGTACTGAAATGGAACAGTATGTTTTCAATAAAGAAAGAGTACATGGTGCAGAACTGTGTGTGTGGTGTGTTACTGTGTGTGAGAAAATGAAGGAAAAGTGCATAAATTGTGTATTGACATATTTCTGAGAGGTAACTCTATGACTGCCAGTAAAAAAAGGAAGAGACAATTTCTTTTGGCGAGGTTGTGGTGAGAAAGGAACTCTCCTTCATTGCTGGTGGGAATACTACTTGATCCAACCCCTATGCATAAAAAACAGTATGAAAGATACTTACTAAACTCAAAATTGAGCTGCCATGTGACCCAACAATCCCCATTTTGGGTATCTTTCCCCATAACAGAAAAACTGTATCTAAAAGAATGTATGCACACCACTATTCATTGCAGTACTCAGTACAATAGCTAAGACTAGGCAACTTGTTGCCTAACAACAGATGAGTGGATCATGAAGATGCAGTATGTATATATATGTATATATATGTATATATGCAAATATATGTTTTTATATATACACACACAATAGAATACTACATACCAAGGAATGATGCCATCATAAAATTTGCAGCAACATAGATGGAACTAGAAGATAATTGTGTTAAATGAAATAAACCAGAAAAAGGAAAATACAGAATGATATCACTTATATGGGGGTATTTAAAATAACTGTATGAAGCAACACAATGGTCGACCTGATAGTTGTCTTGAATATGATTAGCCCGAGAGTATAAAGAGTAGAGAAGGAACTGAGTGGAAGAGGAGAAACTCAAAAGCTTATATCCTCTTCTATAATTCAAAGAGAACTTCAGCAATGGATACTGCTGTTTAGATTGAGCACGTGTCAAATCAACAGCTCTTTATAGATAACTATAATAATGTTCTAATGCTTTTTTTTATTTTTGGATCACACACAAGTGCTCAGGGGTTACTCCTGGCTCTGCTCTCAGAAATTGCTCCTGGCAGGTTCAGGGGACCATATGAGATGCCAGGATTTGAACCACCGTCCTTCTGCATGCAAGGCAAAAGCCTTACCTCCATGCTATCTCTCTGGCCCCTGTTCTAATGCTTTTATCCACATAAACTTATGCAAAATGCATTTGGAAGCCATGGATTTCCACTACAAGGAGTTTTAATATCTTAATTTTACTGCTTTATTATGTCTTAATTTCACTTAATTTTAAATCTCTTAATTTTACTTAACTTTAATCTCTTGATCTTTTTGTCCACAATGGTACTTGGATATATAGGTTGGTCATTCTAATTTCACATTGCAATGCTATATTTTACTAGATTCAGAAGACCATGCTCATTAAGACAATGTCTTGACAAAAAATTTAATCCTTTTATTTCTATTTGATTATGCTTGCTAATATGATCTAATGTTTATGTGCACATAATGAAATATGCAACTGCATGCTATAATTCCTGCTACCTAGCTCATTCATTGAGTATGATATTGACATTTATTTTCAATTTTAGGTAGTTTAATTTACCATTATACCATAATGCTCATGATTTCAGTTTGCTTTCAGGAAAGAAAAATGGATGCTCAAGACCTTCTAGATGATACTTGATAGTGTAGACTCCTCTTACAGTGTTTATTACCATAATTTAGTTTTCTAGACTTGAAAATTATGATTGTTTTTAAGAATGCTCTATACACAGTCTAACCCAGGAAGCCTTCCTTCAGTAAAATTTACCCTCACTAATAATGATTTGCCTAGAAAATAAAAAACCTTTACATCTGACATGCCAGCTTTATATTCTTTAAGCTTTCTGACCCATCTCACCTGGGTCAGTTTTTCAACTCTAGCCCATGGATCAATCCTCAGTGTCTATCTATGTGTCTGCATGAGTGTATGTATTGACAACCTAATGTCTGTCTAATGTCCATCTGTAATATAAATAATGTCTGTCCTTCCCCCGATTATAAATAACCCCATTCCCCTCCTACTACTTTACAAATCTTTTTCTAGCCCTTTACTCTCTTGCCCCCATCCATTATTTCTCCCCATTTAACTCTTTTAGACCCTCAGTTCTTAATTCCTCAAGAATTGGAATGTCCCCTCTACCTCAATCAGCTGCCAACCAACATCCAAAGTGAAAAGACAAATTCCCAGCCCACCTTACCTCAGTCCAAAAAGAATTTGCCACTGCCTCTGCTACTGATTTGCTCTCAGCAGCCCCTTTTCTCCCACCTCCCTATGCTGTGAACTGTTGCTTGCTACCAGATTTGGTTTTTGAGAAACTCCCAGCTCAAGGACATTTCCTGATATATGACTGCTGGGAGCTATTTTTCAGGCTCCACAAGACCATGTCACAGGCTGAATCTGCGCCAAATTTTATCCCCCTCAGACGATTTCAAAAGACTTACATGGGGATCTGTATATCTTCTTTGTTCATTTTTTAGAAGTATTTCCTTAATAGGTATAATTCTTATTGTCTCTTTTCTTATGTAGAGGCAGTTTTCCCAATTCTTTTTCTGGATCTGTAGATAATTTTATCTTGGATGCTGACTTTAGGTTAGAACCAGGTTATTGGGACTATTTAGCTTGTTATTTTTACCCCTATATGCAGCAGTAGTATATGTGGCATTGTTTCTTTTTGGAATAGGCACATTAAAATAAAGAAATTTTATATGTGAAACAAGTTTTATCTAATAGAGATATGAACATATAAATTTTATATTGCAGACATGCCAGGATTTCACTGTTCCTCTTACAACTAATATGTGGGGGTCACTGAGTGTGGGGGGGGGCTAGTCGAAGGGCCCCTTGTACTGAACACTAGTGCAGAGGAATGGGACACCCCCAGGCCAGACTGGGCCTTCAGGGAAAGGCCTGGCAGCTGGATTTTTGGGGAGTTGGGCGGGGGGACACAACTTTCCTAATGCAAAATACCTGGGCAAGGCTGGAGACTGCTTCAGCAGACCCCACATGCCAGGATTTCACCATTCCTCTTACAATTGGTATGTGGGGGATACTGAGTGGGGGAGCTAGCCGACAGGCAGCTGAACATTAGTGCAGGGGGATGGGACTCTGCCCCCCAACCCAGATGGGGCTTTCAAGGCAAGACCTGGCAGCTGGGTCTCTAGGGGATGGAGGAAGGAAACCAGACCCTTCCATGGCCATAAATGGGGCTATGCATTGGACCTCCTTGCACAAGGGTCCTTTCTCACTAATCCTTATTTTCAAAAGCACGCAGGTGCTAATGCACCTGTACAACAACTATACTTTTTAACCATCATTCCACAATGCTCACAATTTTACATTGTTCCTAGGAAAGAAAATGGAATACCCAAGCTGCGAAGGATAATATTACTTGAATAGATCTCTAAAGTCTGTCTATATGTGTGCGTGAGTTTCTATACATGGTCTTCTCTCTGATTTCCAAACCTATACTGTAAACAATCCATCTCTATAGCATATACTGCCCCTCAGAATCCCTTCTACCCCCTCATCCCCCAATGCTGATCTGTTGTTATCCCTCCTTCTTTAATGCTCTTTACTCTCAGTTCTTAACTTGTTAGGCACCAAGATCTACCTCCTGCCACAACAAACCACCACCCAGCTCCTAAACAAAAAGACACCCTCTCAGTCCCACATCTGTACCCAAGCAAGAAACTACAACAAGCCTGCTGACTCATGCTATGTGGCCCTTCTCACCCCTCTCAAAACGTGGTACCAGATTCAGCTTCAGAAAGACCCCCCAGCTCAAGGATACTACCTGATCCCATAATGATGCAAATCATGTCTCAAACTCAAGACCAAGGTGTGTGATAAAAGAGTGCCTTGGATTTCACTCCCCATAAGAATATCTCAAAAGACCTAATTGGGAGGCCTATATTGCCTTTGTATGTTTAATATCTTTATAATAATATGTTGTAGAATGTTTATTCCCAAATATAAAGGTAGCCTCCTCCATCACTTGTTTTCAATTACTTTTTTAATTTTTAATTCAGTTTTATTTATTTGTTCTACTTTATATATATATATATATATATATATATATATATATATGCATATTTCTTTATCCTTACCAGTTTTGGTATGAAAACAAGAAGAAAAAATCTTGCCTGGAATAAAATATTGGGTCAAAACAAGAGCACAGAGACTGTGTAGCCTGTCATTCTTACCCACAATCGCATCAGCGAGACAATCTGACACCATACACTTTTGTATAGGCACAGTAAAAAAAGGGGGGGGGAACCATATACACAAAAACAAGACCTTATCTTCTAGGGATAAGAACTCACACTTTTTATAACACAGGGGCACCTTCCAGCCTGAACATGTGTCATGTGTATACAACTCAGTCTCCATGAGATTTGACAGTGTTAGTCCAACCCCAAACCCCAGACCCCAGATGTATACAGATGATACAGCTCCCTGCAGCAACACCAGGAACCAAACTCCACTGGAAAATTTCTAACACTGCTCTGGCACCAACTTACACCAGTTCTGATATGACATCCCAACAATGAGGAAACAACAACTTGATCTAAGAGCAAGTTGTCCTATCACATCAACTGATGGAAGAGAAAATCAAAAGACATGACATTCTTTGATCTGTGCAAGAACTAAGGGTGCTCAGGGCTGGAGAGATAGCATAGGGATATGGTGTTTGCCTTGCACGCAGAAGGACGGTGGTTCAAATCCCAAGGTCCGCCGAACCTGCCAGGAGCAATTTATGAGCATAGAGCCAGGAGTAACCCCTGTGCGCTGCCGGGTGTGACCCCCCCCCCAAAAAAAGAACCAAGAGCGCTAACTACAGAAGACTGACTGTGACAACCATGACTGGGCAGAACGTATCCTGGGACCTTGCCCTAAGCTGTAGCCTAGGACTTATACAAAAATTAAGATCTCTAATCACAGAGGCTCGACTTTGACAATGGAGACTGAGCAGAACTTTTGGAACCATAGGAAGACTCTATTCTAGGCTTAAGCCTAGGATCTGAGCAAAAACCAAGACCACTCATTACAGAAGACTGGCTACAACAACAATCATGGAACAGAACTTCTAGAACCATTCTATCCTAGACCTTGTCCAATGACCAGTGCAAATACCAAGATCTCTAGCTACAAAGGACTGATTTAATCATCTACAACTGAGTGGAAAGTTTCCTGGCACCACAAAAAAGACATTGGGGTAAAGTAATGAGCATAAACAGAGCCAGTAGTTGTTCCCATGACAGTATGCTTCAAGGGCAGAGAAACCCTGAATATCTTAGATCAAGGGAATTCCCTTTCTTACTTCCCCCATACTTATTGTGACTATGCAAAAAGGGGGGGAGCACATAACCTTGCCAAACCAGCATTCCTTTTTTATTTTTTTATTTTTTCTTTTTTACTTCTCTTTTATTTTGTTTTTTTTTTTCTTTCTTTTCCTTCCTTTTTCACTCTGTGGTTATTATTTGGTGCTTCTTTGCTGCTGGTGCTCTTTTTTTTTTTCCTTTTTTTTTTGTTAGCTGCTATCTTCTTTTTTCTTTTTCTTTCTTCTTTCTTTGTCCCCTTCCAGCAGAACCACACAACATGAATCATCTTGTTCTACCTTATGAATTGTGGGGGGAAATAAAAATGAATGGTACCAGGACCAAACAGCCATATGAACACAGAGTGGAATTAAAAAATGATCGGAGATATGTTATTCACTTTTTGGTCACAATAAAAACTATTATATTAAAATTTTTTATATTGCAGTGGGGACTTACACCCTGAACATTTGTCAGAGTGAGTTAGCTTAGGCTCCAGAGGACTGGACATTGGCCATTCAGCCCTGAACTTTGGATTCCATCTATGGAACCAGCATGGTTTTCTGCACCAGCACCAGGACTCAAACTGCTTACCTGGGAAGCTTTAATGCTGCCCTGGCACTGACTTGATCCAGAGAAGGTTTATATGACACTCTGACAACTTGTAAACAGAAACAACTTTCTTTTTAGGACAGGTTCCCTGCATTGACACCTATTGGTGATATGACACCAGAAGACACTTCGTGTCACCCTGATTTCAACATAGGATTTGTACAAAAATCAGGATCTCTAACTACCCAAACCTGACTACTACAACTGTGATTGAAAAGAACTTTTACTGGGACCTCAAAAAAAGACTTTGGGGTTAGACAACTTAATATACCCAGAGCCTGTAATTGGTCTTATGGCAGAATGCTTCATGGATATGAGTCTCCCTGTTTTTAGGCCAAAGATTTTTCCTTTCTATTTTCCCCATACAAATGCAAAAAAAAAATAAATAAATAAACCAAAAAAAAAAAACCTGACACACACACCCTTTCTTTTATTTTTTATTTATCTTTAATTTTTATTTATTTATTTATTTATTTATTTATTTATTTATTTATGTGTTTTGGTTTTGAGGTCACACCTGGAAGCACTCAGGGGTTACTCCTGGCTCTATGCTCAGAAATTGCTCCTGGCAGGCTCAGGGGACCATATGGGATGCCGGGATTTGAACCAACATTCTCTGCATGCAAGGCAAACGCCCTATATTCCTGCCATCTCTCTGCCCCCTATTTCTTATCTTTTAAATAGGGGCTCCTACTTTTTCATAGAACCTTGGGACAAGGGTTACTTTGTTTACCACATATTTCTGCATTTTTCTATAAAATTAAGAAGAAAGGATAAAGAAAGACTGGGGGCCAGGAGCCAAGTGGTCTCAAATGCACTGGTGGGGAAAAAAACACGGGCAAAATTAATTATCCAAGCCAAAGTCAACAACAATAGAATCAAGAGACCTAAGCTTTAATAATCTAAACTTAAATGGGCCTGTTATCCTGGCAGGCCAGGGGACAAAGGGTGGTAGTATAGGATGCACTCTGCATTCACTGGTGAAGGGCGGCTGACACTGGTGGTGGAAATTTCCCTGACTCACTGTATATCTGGAATTCAACTATGAAGAACTCTGTAGATCACACTTGTTCCAAAAAAATAAAATTTAAAACTATTATTTTCAGATAAAAAATAACTTTTTAGTTTCATTTGGTGTCATGTAAATAAAATTTTATTCTTTCATCTCTTTGCTATGGTGAGAACTTGGAGGTAACTGTGCTAGATGTTGAGAAATTTTAAAGAAGAGTAGTCATTTACCCATACATAGTATCTTTTGAAATCCCCCTAAAAGAATTCGGAATTGTGCTAGAAGTCTACCCTATATACTGAGCTCGTTTCCACTCATTTTAGGAATTAGTACAAACATTTGTTTCTTCTCTGTTGAAAACTAATTCTGACATCACAGACAGAGGGCCTGCCTTTCCGCCGGTTACCTCTATAGTCGGTTTTCACTCGGAGACTCAGTGTCCCTTGGTTTTCCGGCCCCAAGCAATTCTAGGAGAGCGATTTTGCTGGACCCTTCTAGGCCCACTCAGGAGAGGTTCAGGACACAGGACAGTAGAAAAACACGCACAAGCGACACTCACAGTTTCTCGCAGTTGGTAATCACTCAGCAGGGTCTCAAATCAGCAGGGGCAGATTTCTACAGCCTGACATCACAGAGGAAAATTTTCCTATACATGGATGTACATGAAATCTATTACGCTGAATGAAATAAGTCAGAGGGAGAGAGAAAGACGCAGAATAGTCTCACTCACCTATGAATTTTAAGAAAAATGAAAGACATTCTTGCAATAGTTTTCAGAGACAAAAGAGAGGAGGCCTGGAAGTTCCAGCCCACTTCATGAACCTCACCACAAAGAGTGATGAGTGTAGTTAGAGAAATAACTACATTGAGAACTATCCTAACAATTAGAATGAATGAGGGAAGTAGAAAGCCTGTCTAGAGTATATGTGACGGTGGGGTGAGGAGGAGGGAGATTTGGAACATTGGGGATGGGAATGTTGCACTGGTGAAGAGGGGTGTTTTTTACATGACTGAAACCTAACCACAATCATATTTGTAATCAAGATGTTTAAATAAAGATATTAATTTAAAAAAAAGAAAACTAGTTCTGAAAACTTTTTAATTACCTTGTACTTGATTTTATGTAGGGTATTTTTTGTTTGTTTTTGTTTTGTTTTGTTTTGGTTTTGGTTTCTTGGGTCACACCCATTTGATGCTAAGGGATTACTCCTGGCTAAGCGCTCAGAAGTTGCCCCTTGCTTAGGGGACCATATGGGACGTGGGGGGATCGAACCTCGGTCCTTCCTTGGCTAGCGCTTGCAAGGCAGACACCTTACCTCTAGTACCACCTCACAGGCCCCTTTATGTAGGTTTTATACCTTTGCTTTAAGGATGTTTTAGAGAATACTGCATTCACAAAATAAAAAAATTAAATAGCATAAAAAGGATAGTTCATTTTTTTTGTTGTTGTTTAGGGGCCACACCCTGAAGGGTTTAGGAATTATTTCTGGCTTTCCTGGGTAGGTTTGGGGGACCATCTGGAATGTCTGGAAATCAGCCCAGATTGGCTGCATGCAAGGCATATGCCCTAACTACTGTGCTATTGCTTTGGCCAGAGATATTTCACTTACTAATATAAATAAATGTTTATATAAAATAGATACTTATTTATTGTAAAATTTCTTAACAATTTCTTACTGAATAATTTAGAAATTAAACACATTTTAAAGATGATGGGGTTAAAGTATAAAATGCTAAATCATTTTATACTACATAGGTCATATCTTGATTTATATTCAGATATGAACATTCAGCAAAATCATTACAATAACTGCTTTGATCTAAGATTCCATTGTTTTCTTCCCAGGTAATACCATTATTCAAATTGAAGTAAGGACAGTAAAACTAGCTGAACTGTGATATAGCCTTATGGTAGAATTATGAGATGATTTTACACAGTAATTTTGTGTGTCTTTCACTAACGATGCATTATATAAAATATTTAAAATGAATTATTATGTATTTGCTTTACTATGTACACAAATTTATTTCTTAATTTTTTATTTAACAGTTCGGTTACAAATTTGTTTGAAATTGGGTTTTAGTCATAAAATGTTCATCCCCCCTTTACCAGTGCAATTTTCCCACCACCAGTGTTTCCATTTCCCTCCTTTCCCATCCCAGGACTGTCTTTGAGACAGACATTGTATTTCTTTCTCTATCATTGTCATGGTAGTTGTTAGTGAAGTTATTTTTCTAACTTACCACTCTTTGTGGTAAGCTTCATATTATGGGCTGGTCCTTACAGCCCTCATCTCTATTGTCTCTGGGTATTATTTCTATATTGTCTTTAATTTTTCTTAAATACCACATATGAGTGAGATTATTCTGTGTTTATCTCCCTCCCTCTGAATATTTCACTCAACATAATAGTCCCTATATCCATCCATGTATAGACAAATTTTGTGACTATATTTTCTGACAGCTGCATAGTATTCCATTGTGTATTGTTGTGTATGTAAACATTTCCATGGGATTATTATGTTACTGATTCTACCCTGATCGGTGATTGTGCCCTATCCTAGGGTGTGACCTGGCATTCTGCTCCCACCCTAGGGTGGTACCTGATTCTGCTCTACCCTAGGGTGGTACCTGATTCTGATGTATAAAAGCAAGGGTCTATGGAAGGCAGGGGCTTTTTTTTTGGGGGGGGGGGGAGGACTGATTCTGGGGCTTTTGGCTTCAGCCTTGTCCACTGAATAAAGCTGATATCTTCTGAAGCCTAACTACCTGTTAGCTTTATACTCATAGCATTCACCTCAGAACCGCCGGCTGAACAGGGTGGCAGACGCATGCTCCGAGCTGGAGGAGAAAGATCTCATCCTCCATCTCTTCACCAGTCAGCCCTATAAAGGACTGACTTGCAACAGTGCATATATATACCACAGTTTATTTAACCACTCATCTATTGTTGGGCATCTGGGTTGTTCCCAGATTTTGGGAACTGCTATGACTATTGGTGCATTTTTGTATTGTGTTTTTTGATCTTGGGGTATAACACTAGGAGTGGTATTGCTGGGTCCTATTGGAGCTCAATTTCCAGTTTTTAAAGGAATATTTATATTGCTTTCCATAAAAGCTGTACTAGACAGCATTCTCACCAGCGGTGAATGATAGTTCCATTCTTCCCATATCCAGGCCAGCACTGGTTCTTTGTGATGTGTGCCAGTATCTGTGGTGTGAGATGATATATCATTGTTGTTTTGATTTGCATCTCCCTGGTGACTAATGATGTGGAGCATTTTTTTCCATGTGCCTTTTGGCCATCTGTATTTCTTCTTTGAGGAAAATATCCATTCATTTCTTCTCACCATCTTTTGATGGGGTTAGATTTTTTTTTCTTAAGTTCTGTCAGTACCTTGTATATCTTAGATATTAGCCCCTTATTTGATGGATAATAGGTGAATAATTTCTCCCATTATGTGGGTGGTTTTTGTGTCATTGGTACTATTTTCTTTGTGTGCAGAAGTTTTTCAGTTTAAAGTAATCCTATTTGTTTATCTCTACTTCCACTTGTTTAGACAGTGGTATTTTCTCTTTGAAGATGCCTAATGTCATGGAGTGTTTTACATATGTTTCTTCTACATACAGTATGGTTTCTGGTCTGATATCAAGGTCTTTAATCCATTTAGATTTGACCTTTGTGTGTGGTGTTAGATGGAGGTCCAAATTTGCTTTTTTTGCATGCAGCTGACCAGTTGTCCCAACATCACTCGTAAAGAGACGTTACTTGATCCGTTTGGCAGTTTTAGCCCCCTTATCAAAGATGAATTGATTGTATGTCTGGGAGTCATTCTTTGAATATTCAAGTTTATTTCATTGATCTGAGGCTCTGTCTTTATTCCACTAGCATACTATTTTAATGATTGTTGCATTGTGGTACAATTTGAAGTTGGGGAAAGTAATGCCTCCTATCTTTTGTTTGCTCTAAGGATTGCTTTAGCTATTCATGGGTGTTTATTGTTTCAAATAAAGTTCAGAAGTGTTTGATCCACTTCTTTGAAGAATGTCATGGAGATCCTTAGTAAGATTGTGTTAAATATGTATACTGCTTTGGAAGTATTGTCATTTTAATTATGTTAATCCTCCCAATTCATGAAAAGGCAACATGTCTCCATTTCCTTGTATCCACTTTCATTTCATAAAACAGTGTTTTATAGTTTTCTTTGTATAGGTCCTTCACTTCTTTGGTTAAGCTGATTCCAACTCCAAGGTATTTAAATTTCTTTAGTATTGCCAGTGCAACTGTTTTTTTAAGGTTCATTTCTTCTCTATCATTATTCGTGTATAAGGAGGGCGTTGATTTTTTTGCATTAATTTTGTAGCCTTTCGATTGTTTCTATGTTTTTTTAGGCTGATTCTTTAGAATTTTCTAAGTATAGAATTATGTCATCAGCAAACAGTGAGAGCTTGACCTTTTTCTTTCCTATTTGGATACCCTTGATATCTTTTCCTTGCCTAATGGCTATGACAAGTACTTGCAGTATTGTGTTGAATAGGAGTGGCAAGAGGGGCCAGCCTTGGCTTGTGCCAGATCTTAAAGGAAAGACTTTCAGTTTTTCTCCTTTGAGTATAATATTTGCCATTGGCTTGTGGTAAATGGTCTTAACTATATTGAGAAAAGTTCCTTCCATTCCCATCTTGTTGAGAGTTTTTTTTTTATCATGAGTGGGTATTGGACCTTTTCAAGTGTTTTCTCTATATCTATTGATATGATCACATGACTTTTTATTTTCCTTTTGTTGATGTGGTGTATTACATTAATTGACTTGAGTATGTTAAACCATCCTTGCTTGAATGACTATCCTCCAACCTTTGAGTTTTAGTCTGTCTTTGTTCTGACTATTCAAATGTATTTTTTATGGCAACAAAACATTGAATTCAGTTTCTTTTTATCCATTTGCCACTCTGTTTTTTTAATTGGTGCATTTAGTCCATTGATGTTGAGAGAGATGATTGTCATGGAATTTAGAGTCATCTTATAGTAGGAGTTTGGTGTCTTTGAAACATGACTGAAGTCAGTGCCTTATCTAAAGAATAGTCCACTATAAAGTAAGCTTTATTAATTTGGGATTTAGAATACTACTTAAAACAACTCTCAAGGTTCATCTTTCTGAGTAGATTTGCTAGTGAGATGAGATTATAAACACTGCACATCAAGATATGCTGTAATAGTGCTATTTATAAAATATTCAAATCTGTGCAAAAATCATTTTGCATGTTTATGTGTGTTACTAATTTAGTTTTAATTGTCTAAATTTTTAGGGCACTAGTCTATATATATTATTGATTTATATGTATTATAATGCATATATAATATATGCATTATTAATTATTATATATTTACACATAAATATATGTATATGTCTTATTATATACTTAATCAATAACATATTAAACATTTTTAAAAGAATGGTATGTGGTGGAGGTAGAAGACAATGAGAATGAGGAAAAGGGAAGTAGGAGGAAGAGGAGAGGTTAAGGGGAACACGGATTCTTTCTGAGGTTGGTGGAGAGTGTGGAACCCACACTCTTTATAAACTAAAGAGAGCTTGAGCTTAATAGAAACCAAATCTCATTTGCTAAGTAGACATATGTATTATGGAGAAGCAGGAGGTTACAGAGTGATACCACATTTGTAGAACTATTATAAAATATATTAGACCATGTAATGTTATTAGCACCAGTAGCTAAGAAATCACCTCCACATACTGCATCAATAGACCTTGGCATTTTAACTATAATTATTATGGTCTATGTCTGATTATGGAGAATCCATATGATTATGAAATCCATATGAATATTTGTGAGGCTTTTGAAATAATTTTGGTAACATATTAACCCTACATCACAAGTCTTCTCAGAGTAGTTCACTCTGCTGTGTGTGTTCAAGCAATGCTGCAGTCACCACTAGATGGTTGCTCATCATTTCTACTTCTCCCTCCCTGTTGTCCCTGCTTCTCCACTAGGTGCCCAGAACTTTATGATAACATTGGCTGGGTGGCAGCCTCAGGTTGCTGCCAATTTGGCCCTATATAACTACTGAATCAGTGATTCTCTCTTTTTAATTTTCTAAATGTACCTCTTACAATGATGAGAATGTCTCTGTTAGAGACAATTTTAAGTAATGTAGGGCAGAAAAAACTGACAAGTAGTCAAATCCTGTGTCACCTTCTTTTACCCCTTTAAATAGTCTTCCCTTCTTTCTAAAGTACAGAACAAGATTTATTTATGATTTCTTAATGACCTATTATTAGACAGGGGGATTTTATAAAAGCTTACTATTCCCATTGCTCAGATCCTATCTTGCAAAGTCTAGTCTGGGCATATGACTATATTAAAGTATTGTGTTAACTTGGACCCCAATGCCCTGACTGCCAACTGACACTCAGAATTAAGTTGGGGGGTATGAGGTATTAATCTTATAGGTGGAAACAAAGTAACTTTTCCTGAAGGGAAAACTAACTCAAGGTTTCTATGTGTCATCAGAAAGATCTTAGTCAATGTGTCATCCGAAAAAAAAGGTGAAGATGTCAAAGGTCTTAACATGACCTAATAAATTATATGTGCAGAGAGTTGACACAACAACATATCCATGTTTTGGGGGAAAAGAGGCTTTCCAACTATAACTGGGCACAGCGGGAACTCTTTCAGGCCCTTCTACTCTGCATTAATGCTGCTGAGCAATAACAAGGTAGATGCAATTTGGGAGATGAATCAAGTATGTCTGAGAATAGGAGCTCCAGCAACCATCTGCAGTATATTGACAAGTCTTGAGAAGGTGCATTCTTCCTGTCATAGCAGAGCTAAATCCCATCACAGGAATTTTAGACATATCCAAGTCACAACTGTAAGGTTATATTTTCTGATAGTAATTTTTTTCTAATAAAGATAGTTACCATACCTATGATAAAGAATTTGCTCATGAATGTAGGTGGTGAGTGAAAATAATGAACATTGTAAAATAAATAACATTAAGGATGTTATGAAGGAACAGTCACTTTGAGAGCTTCAGTTGAACCCTAATGGTCACAGACCAGTCCTGGAAGAGTGGAATGACCCTGTTGATATTTCATGCTATGATCCAGCCCAGGAGGGTATGTAAGCTCTACGGCAATGCTGTAACTGTATTTCTTTACCTCCTTCAACTGCCCATCAGGCTCAGAAACCTTACCAAAAAAGTCTTTGAAATTCACTAATTAAGATCCACTGCTCACATTGGACCTGGCTTGAGCCATCATGGTGCCCAAAGTAACATTCAATTCTCATCAACTTTGACATTGAGTTGATAGCAAGATATCCCTGTGTCTACTAGAGATCAGCTTTTTGGTAGTCTTCTTTTCTGAGGACACAACAAGACCTTGGTTTTTTAGGAAGAGAAGACACAGACTTAATTTAGCAGGAGATGAGATGTCAACTTGTTCACATGCTCTCCAAGTCCTTTTTCTCTCTGTAGACATCTGCCACTTTTGGCTTCAATATCCCATAATGGTGTACCAGCAGCAAAAGCAAATGATGTTACTCCTAAGGTACAAATGTCAGGACAGATTATGTTCACTTGTTTTGTTGCCCTTTGTTTATGAATAAATTTGTTATTAGTGCAGTTTCATAGAGTGATAGTGGGTGTTCAAGATCTTTTTTTTTTGTTTTGTTTTTGTTTTTGGGCCACACCCCGGGTAACGCTCAGGGGGTTACTCCTGGCTATGTGCTCAGGAAGTTGCTCCTGGCTTGGGGGACCATATGGGGACACCGGGGGATCGAACCCGCGGTCCGGTCAAGGCTAGCGCAGCAAGGCAAGGCACCTTACCGTTAGCGCCAACCGCCCGGACCCCCTGGTTTCAAGATCTTATGTTTCTGTTTGTAAAAATTATTTCTTTTTATACCAAGAATCTGATAAGTTGATGGTTAGTTGCAGTGTATTTCAGATTATACATAAATATATTTTGCCTACATATGACTTCCCAAATTCTGGACACTTAACAAATCAGGAACCTAGAAGAAGAAGGATGAGAAATTTTCTTGCCTTTTCCAATGTCCCTATTGACTCGAATGGTTGTTGTTTCTGTAAATGAACCCTGATTTTAGATTTATGTTCTCCAGAGCTAATATAAAAGAATTATCACCTTTTGTTAAGAAGCTTCACCCTGAAAGTTTAGCCATATGCCTAGTTAATTAGCAGGCTATTCAAATTAGACAATAATTAATTTTTGGAAGCAAGAAAATATCCATTTAAACTGCTGCTCTAGTTATGCATGCTGTGTGATGACAAATTTGCTCTCCAGAGACATTCTGGTACCTTTTCCTAATGGGTGTGAGTATTGGACTTGTAGTAAAAAGAGCAAGGGTTTAGAGCCCATTGAGACTTCAATACAACTCCTTAACTCTATCCCACATGTGCCCTTATGAAGAACAAATAAAGTCAGGGGCCTGTACCCTGGGACACTCTTCATATCTGTGCACCAACTACTTTATCTAATGCACTGATCCAATTCAGGTTGCCTGATAAGCTTCCTGAAGATCAGTGATAATCACTTGAGTTACCCATCAACAACCAATGATTACTTCTTGTTTGAACTACAGAGAGCAGCGTAAACTCCTTAGTAATGAACTTACTTGATACTACATACTAAGAGATATCTCTGACTTCCTTGTGAGCCATGACACAGTAGTACTTTAAACAGATTTGGGGGCCTGGATTGTTATAACAGCAGGGAGGATTCTTGCCTTGCACATAGTCCACCTCAGTTTGATACCTAGCATCACATTTGGTCCCCTGAGCACTGCCAGGAGTAACTCCTGAGCACAGAGCCAGAAGTAACCCTTGAGTATTACTGAATGTAACCTCAAAACAAGAAAACAACAACAACAAAAACATGACTGGGAAGATTTTTCATTCCTGTAAGTCCTCTCTTCCAGCATGGTGCTCATTTGGGTTCCTCTGTAAGGCATTGTGTAGCATCTTCAACCAAAGTTCCACCTTGCCTGGCAATAACCAGGGACTCTTTGGACAATCACAGTCATCAATTATAAATGTCTGATATTATCGAAATATGATTTATGATCCTTATTCTGAGTATTTGCCATTACTGTTACAAAATCAAGGGGGATAGTGTAAAATAACAGATTGGTACTAGAGATTAGGTATTTTTGCCTTGCAATGGCTGGCCCAAGTTTGAGTCTCTGTTACTTACTATATATGATCTCCTGAACATTTTCAGGGGTTATCTGAGCACAGAGTCAGGAATATCCACTGAGCATTGCTAGGAATGACCCAACCACCCCCAAAAGCTGTGTATTTGCATGTGTGAACATATAAACAGTATAGCACTTTCTTAAGCACTTACTACTAATTAGTGGAATCCCAAAAAGTATGTTAACTGTGCCCTAGATGCAGTCTGTGAACTCAGAATTATAAACTGGATCTAGAAGGTCTCAGTACAGTCTGGGAAAACCTCCTAGGAAGATGCTCCAGAATGAAAAATGCTTATCAAAAAGCAGCAGAGAGGAGCCAGAGAGATAATACAGTGGGAAGGGCACTAGTCTTGTATGTCTAACCTAGATTTAATCCTCCAGCACCCTTATCCTAATTTCCCAAGCCCCACCAGGTTTGAATCCTGAGTTCAGATTCATCCAGGAGTAGGCCCTGAGCAGCACCAGCTGTGACCCCAAACGGAAGCAAACCCAAAAAAAGAGCATAGAATATAAAAATAGAAGAGCTCTTGACAGATATTCCCATGTCCAGAGGATTTAATCAAGGACCAGGAATGAAATTAGGTACAAGTGAGTAAATAGAGCCCAGAAGCATAAAAAGAAAACTGAGGCATAAGAAGGTATCCTCAAGTACTGACCTCATCTAGTCAGTTGCTGCAGAGGGAGACATCACAAGAGTGAGCATGCCTAGTACAGGATCTTAGTGTGGTCGAACCTATCACTGAAGGTCAGCCTACTTCCACATCAGATGAGACCTACCCCCTCTACCATGACCATTTCCCTACATCCAAAATCTCTTCACAAGCTTAAATATAATGCATAGAAACTACTTCATTCATCCTAACTTCAAATCCACAATGATTTTAGTCATTGACACTGAGTTCACCTAAACAATAGGCTTATACTCTGGCAACATAGGAACATTATTGGAAATTTTTCATAAGATGTTGATATAATACCTTCACTCCCAAAGATTCTGTAACTGTAGGACCTGTGCATGGATGCCTTGCAGGAGGGGCCTATGTGATTCTAATGTGCAGACAGACCTGAACTCACATCTGAGTCCAATAGACCTATGGCCAGTAGAAGGAAAGTCAACAGCAGAAGATATTCATCTATGAGTTTTACTCCAAGCCTCCCAATGAATCTCTATAGCACCCTGAACAGATGTAGAGTCCCTCTCCCAGATGTTCTGTGGGCACCAAGCACTTTTCTGCCTCCAGTTCTTTGCCCTTCTACATAATTCCAATTAGCACTCTCACTTCAAAACTGCTGAAATATCACCTCCTCTGAGTGACATTCCCTAATATTTTGGATTTAAAAGAGTATGTCCTATGACTTTCCCTAACTTGTTTGATCTCAGCACTTCCCTTTGCCTGACAAAGAGATTTTAATTGATTTTATTGTCTGATTCCTCAGCCGAACATAAGAAAACTATGAGTAGGGATATGATATATTCACTATGATATTCGCAGTGCCTGTGGCAGCACCAAGATTATAGTAAAGTTTCATAGATATTTGTTGAATGAGTAATAAACATGTTTGACAGGTGAAGAAACTGAGGCTCAAAGGGACCAACAGAGGCAGGGAGCTGTTAACATGCTTATCTTATCATGCACCCCTCCACAATGAAGCCATGATGGTGCAGAGCTAAGGACAGAGTCGAAGGTTGGGAATTTGAAGAGAAGGCATGAGAGTTGGGGATCATTTTCCATGCATAATGGTGTCATTTTCATGTGGGAAATTAAAAAGATATGATGAGGGAAGAAATTAAATAATGTCTCCATTACTTCTTATAAATTACACCTCTGAGTTTAGGCCTAGCACCCACCCTTCCAGTTTAGTTGATCATGCTAACTTTAAATGTCTCAGGACATTGACATATGTCTCCTGAAGGATAAAATAGCACTAATTAAGAATAGAGCAAATCAGTCGCTTCCTTTCTGAGTCTTCAGCCTCACTTTGCTGAAATTTTTCTCTTTTTTTTAAACAAATATTTTCTAGATTATGCTTTGGTTAAAATGGTAAATTTCAGGAATCCACCTGATCTGCATCTTCCACACTGTATGTACTACGAAACCCAAAGTTCCAGTTCTCCAGAATCCTTTGCTCTCTGGCATTCTTTGAAAGACCTTGGGCTCTACTGATGTCAAGAATGTTCCGTGTGTGTGTGTGTGTGTTTGTGTGTGTGTGTGTGTGTGTGTGAGAGAGAGAGAGAGAGAGAGAGAGAGAGAGAGAGAGAGAGAGAGAGAGAGAGAGAGAGAGAGAGAGAGAGAGAGAGAGAGAGAGAGAGTGGGGTGTGGAGAGAAAGAGGAAAATTGTCTGCCTAAGAGGCAGGCAGGAGAGTGGTCAAAGGAGAGGGCAGGAGGGAAACTAGGGATTTGGTAGAGGGAAATGTGCACTGTTGACAGGTGTTGTACATTGTATAACTAAAACTCAGTCATGTACAACTTTGTAACTGTGAAAAAGAAAAAATAACAACTGTATTATGAACAGCTTTGTAAACCAGGTTGTTCAAATAAAATAATTCTTAAAAATATAAACAATGCTCTTTCCTTCCTGGGAGCCGGGAGTTTCTGCCAGTATGAGGTTTGGCATGGAATCCGCCATGCCAAAGGCCTTTTTAACCAGGCCTAGGGAAGGGTGCGGGGCTTGGGTCACCCAGCACCCTGCTACCTTCGTCCTCCGGAACCCCAGGGCTTCCCCTGGGTCACATGCCTGGGCAAGCCAGCGAGGTGGGTCCCTTGGAGAAGCTTAAAGGTTCCCCTAGGCTTTCCCCATTTCCCACCCGGCTCAAAAGACGGGGTTTGGGTGGGGGCTTTGAACTTCCGGCCTTCCAGCTCTTGAAGGATCTCTTTCCTTCCTGGGAGCTGGGAGTTTCTGCCAGCATGGGGTTTGGCAGGCATCCGCCAAGCCAAAGGTTTTTTTTAACCTAGCTGAGGAAGGGTGCGGGGCTTGGGTGACTCCAGCACCCTGCTACCTCCATCCTCTGGAACTCCAGGGCTTCACCTGGGCCACATGCCTGGGCAAGCCAGAAGAGGTTCTTTCTTCAGGAAGTCCCAGGCAATTTTTTTTTTTTTTACTAAACCTCTCCATTATGAAACCGCTCAAACACCTCCGAGCTGAACATATGGACAAATATTTGGATATCATTGTGTTTAATCTTTTTGTCAGAAACAACACCCTCCCTCTTCACTATTTCTAAAGCATAAAAGGGACACATGTATCTCCTTTGTATATCTCAGATGTATTCCCTTAACATCTATAGCTCTTTTTGAATATCCTTATATAGTGACAATTTTGTCCACTGGTTTTGTTATTTGATTGTTTGCTTTTCACCCTATGAGATCTGTTTTATAAGCAATACTGGTAGAAGAGTATCTCTGTATAGAATGCATGTTTGAACCAAGTTACTGGAATGGTGTACTTTATTCGTCGGCCCCCAGATGCACCTACAATATCTTGTAGCATTGTTTTTATTTTGCATAGGCACATTAAAATGGGGAAAATAAGGGCCCGGAGAGATAGCACAGCGGCATTTACCTTTCAAGCAGCCGATGCAGGACCAAAAAGGTGGTTGGTTCGAATCCCAGTGTCCCATATGGTCCCCCATGACTGCCAGGAGCTATTTCTGAGCAGACAGTCAGGAGTAACCCCTGAGCACTGCCGGGTGTGCCCCCCCCCCCAAAATAGGGAAATAATACATATGCAAACAAGTTCTTATCTAATAGAGATGAGAACACAAATTTGGTAATGCAGTTAGGCCTCATACCCTGAACATTGGCATAATGAGTTGACTTAGTCCTCAGAAGAATCGGCATCACCCATACATACCTGAACAATGGATACCATCTTTGGAAATAGCCACAATTGTCTACACCATTACCAGGATCCAAATCTCTACCAGGGAAGACTACTCTGGCATTGACTTACTCTGGAGTGCTCTCAACACCCAGACAACTCAGCAATAGCCTGCTTGCAGGGCAGATTGCTCCTCATCTAATGGTGTGCTGAAAACTAGAGGATGCTCCACATCAGCCTGACTTCAATGAAAGAAATGCACAGAATCCAGAATCTTTAAATATAGAAACCTGATACCAACAACAGCTAAAGTGAAAAAGTTTCACCAGAACCACTGAGTATGACTCGGGTTGGACAGACTGGTATGACTGGAGCCCAGAGTCGGTCTTATGCCAATAAACCTCGGGGGTGAGGCCTTCTTGTAATCAGGCCAAGGATTTTTTTCTGTTTCCCCCATATTTTTTTGGGCCTATGCAAACAACGGCGATTGCCACTGTCACACCTTTACTATTTTTTCTTTAACCCTTATCCTTTAAGAAAAAAAAATTTACTGAACTTAAAAACAAATAACTGTAGTAGAATGCCTGTCACGAATACAGGCAGAGATTGGGAGGGGGGAACGTTACACTGGTGAAGGAGGTGATCAGTTTGTGACTGTAACCAAACTATAATCATGTTACTTAAATAAAAATATTAATTAAAAATATAAACAACAATAAAGAGCACTCCTTTTACTACTGCATTCTCCTTCCTGCTGAACTATAAATCTTCATTTGCCATCTATCAGACCTCTCTACACACTTTTTTTCTCCAAGCAGTACCTGTTTTTTCACACCAGGAGCAAGAGATACCTAGGGCAATCATCCTAAAGCAACCTTTGAAGAACAAATGGCCCAAATTAGGGCCAGACAGAAATGAGGCAATAATCTAGCCATCTCGAATATTGCTAACTGCTGTACAAATGTGGAGATATTAAGGCGTAGTGCTAGGCAGGTTTTCAAACTCTAATATAGTTCTGACATATATGACAAATC
>NC_064853.1:58251021-58297249 GCF_024139225.1 Suncus etruscus
ATTTTCTTTGATGCCCTGTCGTGTGGGTTGTAAAATGATTATTTAACCACATTTATTAGTACTGGTATTTTATTAATCTATTAGAGAATTTGCTTTTCTTATTAAGATTGTGAGTCAATTTAGATAAGCACAAGTACAGTATTAGTAAAAGTAAATATATACTTACTAAAACTTAATTTCAATCTACACATTTTAAAAATATTTGAGATTAGAAGTTCATAAAGTATATAAACATATACTTCCATAACTATATAAGCCATTTATTTGATTAAAAATTGTGGAAAATTCTGGGGCCGGGAAGGTGGCGCTAGAGGTAAGGTGTTTGCCTTACAAGCGCTAGCCAAGGAAGGACCGCGGTTCGATCCCCCGGCATCCCATATGGTCCCCCAAGCCAGGGGCGATTTCTGAGCACATAGCCAGGAGTAACCCCTGAGCGTCAAACGGGTGTGGCCCAAAAACCAAAAAAAAAAAAAAAAAAAATTGTGGAAAATTCTACTATATTCTTGGGAAAGTTTCCTAAGTTTGTTTTGTTTTAGTTTTGGGGCTATACCCAGTGATGCTCAGGACTTACTCTTGGCTCTATGCTCAGGGCTTACTTCTAGTTGGATTCAGGTTACCAGTCTGGGTGCCAGGGATCCTAGGTCCTATAGCTCTATCTATCCCCCTGTTTTTCAGATCCGAAGTCCAACTTCTTTGAGGAAGACTCTTCCATTCTGTCCTAATTTTAAATTCCATGTTTGGAGACTAGGATGCTTGGCTTGCCTTGTATATGGCCAGCAGAGCTACCATAGAGCTGGAATTGGACTCCACAGCCACTGGTGTGGTCCCCCCAAAATCTCCCAAAATAAATAGGACCAGTCTATGTTTATGGGACATTTTAGGAAATGTTTCCAACAAATGCCCCTCCCCCAATTTGAGTATAGCTTATGAATATTTAATTTTAAAATTATACTTTTAAATCTCAGATGTTATTTTCAACTGCTTTACTCAGATAATATTTTTGACATCAGTATGAATCAATAGGAGGAAAGCCTGTGTGAAGAAGGGGCTTCAAAGCATATGCTTAAAAGTGTTATTTAATTAATGAAGTATGATTTGGAAAATAATCAGTATAAATTTAAGACAGTTGTTTCCATTGCATACTTCTAAATGGAAGAATTACATCTTCTGTACCATCTATGTTAACTGCCTACAATAATCATAAGAATTAATAGTAGCCATCATTTATTGACTGGGATGTTATAAATGGAATATTTTCAGTGTTAAATTCAAGCTTTATGGATCTTTAATTGATGCCAGTGCAGAGTTGTTTGTAAGAGATTGTGAACATAAACTTGAACTTAACATAAACATGAACATGAACTTATTTTAGAAAGAAGGAAGCTTATAGTGGTGCCTCAAACAAACCATAATAATACTAATACTTGGGATATTAATCTAATTAATATGAATCTAGTTAATATTACTAATTTAATACCTGGGATTAATGTAATTGATATGACTAATATAATACTTGGGCTAATTGACATAGCTCTTTAAAAATTCTTTTGGAGGCTGAAAAGAGAGAACAGGGGTAAGGCACTGGCTTGTAAACACCAATTCTGGTTCTGTCCGTGGCACATCAATTATCTGAGCTCCACCAGGAATGATCCCTGAGCACAGGATGTGGCCCCTACTCCTCCCATCTTCCTACAAAGATTCTTTTCGCTTTAGGATGTAATAAAATAATCAACTTCAATAGTAAATAACAGCAACATAACAAACAGACTAAAGATAAAGCCCTAGCCAGAGACTGGCGATTCCTCTTGGTTATTTAGATGAGTGTGATGCTGAAGAATACTTAGCTTTGAACTTGATTCCTTCCATGATGAAGGCTAAACTATTCAAAATGTTGCTTGTGGTTTAGAAGTGTTTTTCAGAGTATGGTACACCACCTCCTTCATCCCTTTCACTTCCAGGATGCTGAAATTATCCAGGGAGATGTTAGAAGCCTTAGTACCGTTGGGGGGCACTTTCTTTCTTTCTTTTTTTTTTTTTTTTTTTTTTCGTTTTTGGGCCACACCCGGTGGTGCTCAGGAGTTACTCCTGGCTGTCTGCTCAGAAATAGCTCCTGGCAGGCACGGGGGACCATATGGGACACCGGGATTCGAACCAACCACCTTTGGTCCTGGATCGGCTGCTTGCAAGGCAAACGCCGCTGTGCTATCCATCCGGGCCCTGGGGGGCACTTTCTGTTTGCTTGTTCAATGAAGGTAGATTTCCAGAAGGAAGCAGAGTAATTTCTTTTTTTTCCTGAAAAGGGGACAGAGGCCAAACAAATTTGGGAACTTCTCATTTAAATAAGTTTGGGAACTTCTTCAAGGTACCTCTAAGTTCTAAAACAATAACCCCACACTGCATAATAGGAGTATTTTATTATTTGTTCCTGTTTCATTTCTTTTTCTTTTCTGTGCTTTATTTTATACTTCAGGGTCTTGAATGAAAGATTCAATTGTGTTCTAAGGTAGAAAATTCATACAGATGAGTATATGAGGACAATTTTCCAAGTGTTACTCCATGGAACATTCCCTCACATGAAAATTGTCATTCTTGGGGGATGAAGTAGGGCAATTGCCTTGCACGTGGCCAACCCGGGTTCCATCCTGGTATCCCATATGTCCCCCTGAGTATCACCGGAGTGATTTCTGAGTACAGACCCAGGACCATCCCCTGAGCATTGTCGGATGTGTCCCCAAAACAAAACACTTATGCCTTTATTCATCTATTTAGGAAAGCACTCAATACTTATAGTGTATATACAGTATGAACATGTCTTAAGAAATTAGTAATAAGTAGAATCTTTCCAAATATTATTGTAGCTTAAACATGAAAGTAATTATTATTGTTTGATGTACTGGACATTAAACTGACAATGGGATTTCTTTCTTTCTTTTTTTTTTTTTTAGCCTTTGCTTTTGCTTTGGGTAGATGATTAGACTAGGTGACAAATAAGGTCCAAGTTAAACACACTTTACATACTAAGCATCAACCATGTAATTGGGTAAGTTACCTCAAAATCAAAGGTAACTGCCATGTGAAACTGTTTTGAGATCTTATGTTTTAGGATCATTGTCACACTGAATCTTTTCCAGAGGGGTTACTGTTCAGCATATGTCAGTGATGGCAAATGTACTTTGGTGGCTTCACCCCCAGATAAATTTCTAAGAACAGAAAAAAAATGTCCAATGGAGAGAGACCTCTTACACAGCTTTATTTTAGAGTTTTTCAAGCAAGAAAGTTTACCAAAAATAAATTTTATTACTGTTAAATATCTACCTTTTAGAAAGCACATGCTTTTCTATATCAGAGAGCTTCCCTTTGAAAATATAGAAATGGTAAACTTGGAATAGCTCCAGGCTGAATGCGAAGTATTTGGAGGGAACCATACAGTGGAAGCACATATGGTTTATTGGGCAAATGAATAGTCCTTACTACTGTGGGTTTCTGTTAACAGTCTTTTAGTTCTTACTGACATGATGGCTGGTTACATATTGACATATCTTGATGCTGACATTCTCCATTAAGATAAAAAATGAAAATACCAATGTGCATTGTAGCACAATTTTTTGAAGCAGGAAAGTATCCACCTAAATGTTGGGTTAGAATTTACAGCCAATAGAAACAAAGCCAAGTAATGTGTTTGTTTTGTTTTGTTTTTGGGCCACACCCGGCAGTGCTCAGGGGTTACTCCTGGCTGTCTGCTCAGAAATAGCTTCTGGCAGGCATGGGGGACCATATGGGACACTGGGATTCGAACCAACCACCTTTGGTCCTGGATCGGCTGCTTGCAAGGCAAACACCGCTGTGCTATCTCTCTGGGCCCAATGTGTTTGATTTTAAAATGTTTCCCATGGTACTGTTTAAAATGCATTTTAAAATGTTAATTTACCTGATGTTTTAAATATTTTATGCTGTTTAAATACCTACTGTGTAAATACTTTTTCGTATGCTTCAATTTTCAAAGGTCACAAAATGTGCAAAGATAGTTAACTTTGGATAGTTTACTTTCAAGGTGTTTGGATAGTGTTTCCCAGGCTCTGCATTCAAAAGCCTGGGCTTTTAGTTTATCCTATACAAAAACAAAATGTATCAAGGTTAATCCAATATTCTCAAAGGAAAGAGTAAAAAGCCGACCCACGAAGACTGGCGATTTCCAATGGTAGGTGCACAGTGGTACTGACACCCAAAGCAGGAACTTCAAGTCTCTTTGTTCAGGTAGAGCTTTTTGTCTTTTTGTTTATTGAAAGTATTTTGTTGATTGAACACAGACAAATTGTGATCTACTTTTTAATTTCTTTTTGTGTATTGAGGCACGTTAATTAAAATTTCGTATTCCTCTGCTTCTCTTCATCATTCTAAAAATAGGACTTTCATATTATTTAGACCTCAAAAGCTGATCCATCTAGGATAAACAATGCATAATCAAGAGGAAAGAAAGAAGTTTTTATCTTTATTGAAAACAAATGTTAAGGTTCTATGTAGATGTATTCTTTACATTGGTTATTGTATTAGAATCCTCCTTCAGAAATAAAATAGTTTTAGTATTCTTAGCACTAGTGATCCTAGATTGGTGTCTCTAGTTTCAGTTTTCAAATGTATAATCTGAAAATGAAGTTAATTTTGCAGTATAAGAGCACACTATGACCTATGTAAAAAGACTGTCCATTTGGTGTATTTTTTTTTAAAAGAAAGCACTTTCATGTGAACAAGTAGCATGTGTATGAATCTTAGATTTTCATATTTGTTGTGTCTATTCAGTGAAGTAAAATCGAGCATTCAAATGTTTGTTGATGGCAACATTACCTGTTAAATTAAAGCACCTTATACTCTGCTGCTTAAACTTGCTTGTAATTGCACCTTTGTTACCTGCACATTTTCACATAGAATATTGTAACATTTCTTCATGTGGGTCTGGATGGAAGGTTAGTGGGCCTGCAGGATCATTTATTTATATTGTTTATATTACAATAATATATTATAGACCAGCTGTAAGTTCATTTCTTTACAAATAAAAGTCTCTTCCATTTGACTGGCTTGGTTATTTCTTTCTGTTTAAGCTCAGGAAGCATGGAGTGATCCTCTCAAGCCAAGAGCTTTTAATGAGGGGCTGGAGTGATTGTACATTGGGTAGGGCACTTGCTCTGCACACAGCCAACCTGGATTCTATTCCTAGTAATCCATATGGTTCCCAAGCCTTTCAGGAGCAATCCCTGATCACGGAGCAAGGAGAAAGTGCTGAGCACCACCGGTTGTGGCCCCAAAACCAATATATGAAAAAGTACAAACCTGACTGAGGCTTTGAAATAGTTAAAAATTTTTCCTAATTAAAAAATTCTGTAATGGGAGTATAACTCTTTTCCAATCATATACAATTTATTTTTGGGTTTTGGGGGTCATACCTAGCGGCACTCAGAGGTTACTCCTGGCTCTATGCTCAGAAAGCACTTGTGGTAAGTTTGGGGGACCAAATGGGATGCCGGGAATTGAACCAGGAGGATCCATCTGGTGCTGGCTGCGTGCAAGGCAAACGCCCTACAGCTGTGCTATTGCTTCAGCCCCACTTTCTGTTTTGGTTTGGGGACTTGGGTGATGTCAGGGGGCTTAGCTCCTCGAGGGGCTACTTACTGGTGCCAGCGATACACCTGGTTCGATGTACCTAACCTGATCCTCCCACATACAAAGCATGCATACCAGCCCGTTGAGGTATAGCCCCAACCTGGCTTTGTCCTGAGAACCAAAGTGTGACCAATGAACAGCAGTGCATACTGGTAAAGGGCATGAACTCTAAAGCCAGACCACCCCTGAATTTTTTTTTTTTAAGGAGCACATCCAGTGATACTCAGAGTCACTCCTGGAAGGAATCGAGATCAGACCCAGGTCAGCTACGTGCAAGGCCATTCCTGCAGTAGTCTCGTTCCAGCCCCACTCCAGGCTCTTTTTTTTCAACTCCTCCGATTATTAACCATAGAATCTTGAGTTAAGTTTCTGAAGTTCTACATTTTTATTTTCTCCCTTATGAAAAGAGGATAAACAGCTACCTATGCTAATAGTTACTGTGAAGGTTAAATAAATTGCTATATACATTCTTCTGGTTTTTGTTTGTCTTGACAGTGTTTGGGGCTTACTCCTGAATCTATGATTAAGAATCATTCTTGGCAAGGCTAAGGGAACCATATGGGGTGCTAGGGATTGAATCCGGATCACCTTTGTGGAAGGCTAACACCTCACCCACTGTTCTGTCTCTGCAGCTCCTAGGACATTAATCAAAGAATAGATCACAAATTCAACTTAGTGGGTCAAAATCAGCATAGAAGAAAGATCTATGAAATGTCTGTGTACATAAGGGTAAATATTATTACAGCTATATACTTACATGAATGTATCTTAAAAACACTGTACTGTATCAATTTAGGAAGCACTAGGCTTAGATTAAATGGAACCTATGAGTATTTATAAAAGATTATTAGGGTATCTATGTAGTTTGATTCACAGTGATTTCAAATTATCTTGCTATTCAGGTTTTCTTAACACCTGAAATTCTCTTATCAGAGCCAGTTTTGCCCACCAGGAGAAATTGAGCCTATCTGGGGACACCATGGGGGAAGGGGCTTCTGGCATTAGTAAATAGGGGGCAGGGATGCTGCCCAAAAAACATGCCATGAGGAGCCTCTCCAGCAAAGGATTACCCAATCCCAAATGTCAGTCATATTGGAGGAATAAGGAACTCTACTATTGCAGTGTGATATGTCTGATTTGAAAAGCAAGAATGTGACATGCAAGTTATAACTGAATATGCATCTTGTATGTCATGGAAACTAGGTCAACAGCTCTCAATTCTGTTTATCAATCAGAACTTTTCTTTCAGTAATACTTTCAGTAATAACATTAATATTTTTTCAGTTAGCTAAATTTATTTTATTCTTGTTTGGGGGCAACAATGCTCAAGTGTTACTCCTGGCACTACACTCAGGAGTCAATTATGGCAGCGTGCAGGGGGACCATGTGGGATGCTGGGGATCGAATCTGGGCTAGCAGTCTATAAGGAGAACATCCTGCTTGCTGTACAATAATCATTCCAGGTAACTTTAAATTGAAATATATGTCCCCTTAAAGAATAATCACAAGATAAATTTTAAAAAAGATCTCGGGGCCGGGCGGTGGCGCTGGAGGTAAGGTGCCTGCCTTGCCTGCGCTAGCCTAGGACGGACTGCGGTTCGATCCCCCGGTGTCCCATATGGTCCCCCAAGAAGCCAGGAGCAACTTCTGAGCGCATAGCCAGGAGTAACCCCTGAGCGGCACAGGGTGTGGCCCAAAAACCAAAAAAAAAAAAAAAAAAAAAAAAAAAAAGATCTCAACTTGTTCTAAATGTAAAAGTCAAGTTTAGTTTACAGGAAGTAATCAGATTTATGTAATGGTTTTTGTCCAGTATTTTGGGGTTTGGAGAGGGTAATGCAAATATTAGACCAAATGTGAATTCATTTCACTTTCAGGTCAATTTTTGTAACATACAGTGTTCTTTAGTAGGTATAATTTTTTTTTTGGAATTTTTTTTGTTTTAATATAAATGAAGAGGGATAGCACAGCAGTTAGGGTGCTTGTGTTGCATTCAGCCAACTTGGGTTCGATATCTGGCACCACATATTATCCCCTGAGCCCCATCAGGAGTATTTGTGAGTGCAGATCCAGGAGGAGGCCCAGAGCATAGTGAAGTAAGTCTCCCCCAACCCAAAAATAAATAAAACAATGAAATAATAGAACCTCCAAAGACACTCTAAAAAGATGAAAGTCAGAGAAGAGTATGAACAGTTTGAATTTATTCTTTATCCTGAGTCTTCATTCACATTTATAAAACTAATTGTAAGTTTTAATTAGTTTAAACAGCCATTACATGTTAACAAACTATTATTGATATAGGCTTTTCAATTTGCTCAAAATTATTGATTGTAAAGGGAATGAAACAGCATTTCCAGTTGACAAATGGATCCCTAGGTAATACAATACTTTGTAAAGTAAGCTTTTGACAGTTACACCAATAAACTGTAGCAATGAGAAAACTATTGACAAAAAACAACCATGGAATATTCAACTCAATATATGCTGGAATCTGTACTTTAAATAAAAGGATAATTACTTGAAGGAGTACAAACGGTGACCAGGTACCAAGAAAACAGATAACAAACCTGGGCAAAAGTGCTTTTTTAGAGTTTATGTTATAAATAGAGTGAGATGGGAAGGGAAAATACAAAATAGTCTCATTCTTATAAGAAGTGATCCTGATGGCCTGTACCAAGGTGTAAATGTCTGGCCAGGACGCTACAAAAGCCATAAATAGAATAATTACCATAGAAAATGAAAACCAGTAGCCCTGCACACTAACATAAACAGAACATTGAGAGGGAGAAGTACCCTGTGTCTTCAGACTTTGGTAGATGGCTGGGTCTCCCAAAACATAAGCAAGGACAAAAATCCAAATTAAAATGACTGTAGAGAAGTAAAATGATTTTTGCCACTTACATGGAAGCTTGATAGTTTTAGAGAAATTCAAATAATAATCTATGCAAGTAATGAAGAAAACTGGATAATGCAGAAAGCCATAAGTACAAGAAATAATTTGAGTCAACAGGCAGATGTGGTATTTAGTAAACCTCATACCTAAAAGTACAAAATCTCTGGAATAAAATATAACAGAAATGTTTACCAAAAGTAAAAGGTCAATGAATGCCAGTGAGATGCAAAAGCATTCCATAAAATTCTGATAGATGTTTTTTCTTCTCATTTTCAGTGTGAGGATATTTAATAACATTTTCCCAAGGATAATCAAGAATAGCAAACAATTAGCATCAAGGGTTTGACTTCTCTGAAGTACCTGGTACTGAAATTCGGAACAGTTCTCTGAAGAGAGAGTCATATTTTCAGTTAATCTTCGGAAGGCTGCTCCTATACATACGATAAAACAGCTTCACTTTGTTTTTCATGCCTGCAAAAAGAAATGTAAATCTTAAGGTTATTTTGATGCTATCTGTGTTTTAAAACTTTACCAAACAAGCCAAACCTGGATTATCAAGTATCCAGTTTAATCCATTTTGAAATGAAAAGTGGAATTTTTCTGTCTCATGATAAAGACTACAATTAAGAGGAATTAGTGTATACTTTTGTCTTTTTTTTTTTGAATCCCAGAATGATCCAAAAATCTTGGATCTATAACCAAAATTTCAGATGTTACAAGTGATGATAAAAATGAAGGCTTTAATAGTACAAAAAAGAAATGATTTTATTCCGTTGAACCAAAACACAGGCTTAAAAAATCTGATAGTAATATACTCAGGATAATTACTGACAGTTGATAATCCAACAAGACTCCAGTCTCTATTTTTGTCTCAGTGAAATTTATGGCCCATTATCTGTTTTTAAGCCCTTTATACTATTTGTTTCTGTTTTTTTTTTTCAGCTACAGCATTATGATTTGGATGAAATCTTTCTCCAAAACTCAAATATCTAAACCAGATGGTTCAAGTGAAATAATAGGAACATTATATTCCAACATGCAATAGTCAAGAGAAAGATCTACTTTCTGAATAGGAGCCATTGGGGGTGTGCAGTAAGAGGAAACAGAAAGCACAAGGAAGAAAGAACAGGCCTTTACAGTGATATCTGAGGCCACCAAGTGCTGTGGGTTATGCAAAGGAAGCCCGGCTGGAGGCTGGAGTGGAAAATGCTTCAGTAGAGAAAAGATGACAGAGAATGTTGGAGAAAAACTCCAAAAAACACTGATAACTTGACCAAAGTTACTTTTGAAAGACTGTTCAATCACCGAGTTTATAAACAAAATACAACAAAAACAAAACAATGGCCCCCTTGAAGAAATGACCTTTGGAGACTGATTAACACTTAGACACTGGAGTTGGGGTCTGGAGGATAGATAGTACATGGACTTTGCATACAGCCAACCAACCCATGTTCCATCCCCAGCACCCCAGATGGTCCCCTGAGCTCCACCAAGAGTGCTCCATGAGCAAGGAATAAGCCTGGAACACAGCTGAGTGTGGGCCCCAAAACCACTAAATATGACAGACAGTAAACTGGGGAAATAGTTCAACAGGCAGGAGTGCACTCTCTGCATACCAGGACCCTAGGTTCGATTCTTGCCTCTACATGATCCAAGCACTGTCCAAAGCAAGCCCCAAGTAGTACCCTCCACCTCACCTCAGCCTTCCAGGTGTACCCTCAAACTAAAAGTGATACATAGTATGTTCTTATGATGTACTCTTAATGCAGTTATGAAAACTATTTCTCATTTTCATCACTGACAAAAATGACAGTGGTGTAGGGGAACAAATAGATTTACTGTGACTGTGATTGATTTGCAATATACAAATAGCATATCATTATGCTACACACTGAAACTAGTGGAATGTTTACCAAAACATTTCATCACGATTTAAAAAGATGTTTCTCTGGATAGGAGGAAGATAATTTTCACTCTTAAACCTTGCGGATTAGTTTCATGTTTTTTTGTTTGTTCTTTTAAAGATAGCCATGTAAAATATCCATGGTGTATATATAGCTAAGTGAAATGCAGGCTTTAAAACTGTGGGCACCATGCTTTTAATTTTTATGGCATTGTGTGCATAGAGCACATAAAAATTTGGGCCAGAATGATAGCACAGTGTGATGAGCCACTGCCTTGTATGCAGCCAAACCAGGTTTGATCTCTAGCACCTCATGTGGTCCCCCCAAGCCAGCCAATAGTGATCGTGGAGTGCTGGGTGTGGTCCACAAACCAAAAGGAAAAAACAAAAAAAACCAAAAAGTCTTATAGGCAGTGGCTTGAGAGATAATTCATTGGTTAAGAACACATTCCTAGCTTGTGTCTGACCCACATGGTACGCTGATCATCCTTAGTATGCCAGGGTCACCTAGGAAATCCTCGGCTCCACAGGGATGAGCAGCACCCGTTCTTGGTCAGCATTGAATGGCTGGCCTGCTGTCTGCTGGTGGAGCTCTGAGACTCCCGAGTACTGCTTTATAACCTCTGCACATCCCCCAAAATACTTCAAAAGAGTCTTCAGTGGTATTCTGTATTACATTTAAATGATTAAATATAGTCACAATATATTTAATAATTGATGCAAATGGATTAATTACAAAGCATTAAGTTATGAAGATAGTAGTAGTATACTAAAAATTCTAGATTTCTTTTGTTTTGTTTTGGGCCACACCCGGCAGAAATCACCCCTGGCCAGCTCGGGGGACCATAGAGATGCCAGGGATAGAAACCGGGAGCATCCTGGGTCAGCTGTGTGTGAGGCAAATGTCCTACTGCTGTGCTATTGCTCCACCTCAAAATTCTCAATTTTTTTAATTGATTTTCTTAGGTGCTCAGGGATCACTCCTAAATTTGGAGAACCACTTGGGGTGCCAGGGTTGGCTATGTACAAGGTAAATAAATGTCTTACACACTGTATTATCTCTCCAGCCTAAGAATAAAATAATTTTTTTTTTTTTTTGGTTTTTGGGCCACACCCGTTTGACGCTCAGGGGATACTCCTGGCTAAGCGCTCAGAAATTGCCCCTGGCTTGGGGGAACCATATGGGACGCCGGGGGATCGAACCGCGGTCCGTTCCTTGGCTAGCGCTTACAAGGCAGACACCTTATCTCTAGCGCCACCTTCCCGGCCCCAGAATAAAAGAATTTTAAAAGTTACCTGTCTCCAGTGATTTTAACCTATCCAAAATTCAGAAGGAAGAACTAAGAAACTGATTTTAAGTAGGCAGCATCTAAGGAATGCATCCCAAGTCTCTTCATCATTGGCTCTTGGAGGGGAGGCAGCTGGTAGACCAGGCAGCAAAGGAGACTAGTTCCAGGGTCAGGGAGAGCCCCTGAATGGCTAAGAAACTAGACAAAAAGTCAGAAGAGCAGGAAGAAGTGAGGAAAGAGCATCAGCTGCGCTGAGTGTCTAAGACTGAAAGATGCTAAAACTGAAATAGAATCTGGAAGAGATTCATAAAGGTGAAGAACCTTTAAATTTGAACAAAATTAGGCCCTGCAAAGAAAAGTAATCTGAGGTAAGAAAAAGTGATCTAAAGAGAGTATACTTGAAAATGAGACTTTGTTTGTTTAGCAATGGCTCTTGAATACCTTGATCAATTAAACCAATACATTTCCTTACAGATTTTATTTCATTTTTCCTTCATAAACTATAGCAACTATTCAAAGAACCAATATTATGCTCTTTTAAAACCTTCTAGGAGAAGGCAAAATTGTGGCTACCTGTATTCATTTTAACCTGGAAATATTTTCACATTAACTATAGAGACACAGAGTTTTACAAAATAATGACATTTTTCCTACATGAGGTTTTGGAACTACTTAAGAAATTCAGATCCATAATCACTGCTTTGACAATACTCCCTGCTGCACCTCTCCTATTTGACTCTCTGTTGACATCAATGTGACCATAAACTCCAGCTATACTGGTATTTGGGCTGACATCACTGGGACATTTTTGGATTGAGAGCAGCACATTCCCCCATCTTCTCATATTTCTGGAAAAGCTGGCAGCCAGAAGCTTGCCCCTACAAAATCCACAATATCAGCAATAGTGCTTGGAACTCCTGGACAGTCCCATTTTTATTTAATCCCCATAGGAACACATCAATTTCATCTCGAATGTGTATATGAAATTACCTTACATTCAGAAACAAAAGAAGTTACAGAATAGTCAACTAGGAACAAGAGTTTAGTAAACCTCTGATAATGACTTAATGACCCATTAGAAATACAATAATTTTATTTTTGCTGTACTTCTTTGCTTTTTATTTTTCTTTCTTTGTGTTGTTTTTATTTTTTTCTATCTTGGCATATTATTTTTTTATTTAAAGAAAAGGAATCACATAGTTGACATAACTGATCATAATACATTTGTTTCAAGATGACAGCAAAGTTATTAAAAAATAGAAAGAAAAACTAAAATAAATAAAATGGAAGAGAAAAAAGAAAGAAGAAAAAGTTCAGTAGCAAGTATATTTGTGAAAATTAATATATCTCCAATAAAGTCATTAATACAGTAACAGAAGGTTTAGTAAACACCCCCCCTTTTTTAAGAGATAAAAAAATACAATAAAAAAGGTGTGTATGTGTGTGCCATGCAGAGGCATGGCAAAATATGGGAGAAATAAAAAGAAAAAGACCTTTGGCCTAAAAACGGAAACCTGACTCATGAGGCATTCTGTCATAAGACCAACTCCAGGTCCAGGCATACTAGGTTGTCCACCAACCCTATAGTCTTTCTCTGTGGTCCCAGGAAAAGCTCTTCACAATCATGGTTGTTGCTGTCAGGTTTTTGTAGTTAGAGATCCTGGTTTCTGTACAGATCCTATGTCAAAATCAGGGTGACATGGAGTGTTTTCTGGTTTCAGCTCACCATTAGGTGGCAATACAGAGCACCTGCTCTAAAAGCAGGTTGTTGCTGTTATCAAGCTGTCAGGGTGTCATAAGAACCCTTTTTGGAGTAAGTCGATGCCAGGGCAGCGATAGGGCCTTCCTGGTAGAAGTTCGATTTCTGGTGATGGTGTAGAAAACCATGGCTGTTTCCATAAATGATATACAAGGTTCAGGGGTGAATAGTCAATGTCTGATCTTCTGAGGCCTATCAAGTCACCATGGCAAGTGTTCAGAGTATAAGGCCCAACTGCAGTATAAAATTTTTGTGTATCAATCTCTATTAGATAAGAACTTGTTTGCACACATAAGATTTCCTCATTTAATGTGCCTATGAAAGAAGGAACAATGGCACAAGGTATTACTGGTGTGTTTTATTTTTAAATGATTTTATTCCAAATTACCTGGAAACAAATGTATTATGATCAACTAAGTCAACTATGTGATGGTCTTTAAATAAAGAAATTTATATTAAGAAAAAGAGTCAGGGGGCTGGAGAGATAGCATGGAGGTAAGGCATTTGCCTTTCATGCAGAAGACCATTGGTTCAAATCCTGGCATCCCATATGGTCCCCAAGCTTGTTAGGAGCAATTTCTGAGCATGGAGCCAGGAGTAACCCCTGAGGCTGCTGGGTGTGACCTCTCCCCCCCAAAAAGAAAAAAGGGGCCCAGAGAGATAGCACAACGGCATTTGCCTTGCAAGCAGCTGATCCAGGACCAAAGGTGGTTGGTTCGAATCCCGGTGTCCCATATGGTCCCCTGTGCCTGCCAGGAGCTATTTCTGAGCAGACAGCCAGGAGTAACCCTTGAGCACCGCCGGGTGTGACCCAAAAACAAAAAAAAAAGAAAAAAAGAAAAAAAGAATTAGGGGCCAGAGCAATAGGTGGTAGGGTGTTTGCCTTGCATGTGACTGATCTATGACGGACTTCAGTTAGATCCTGGGCATCCCATATGATCCCCTCAAGCCAGGGGCGATTTCTGAGGACATAGCCAGGAGTAACGCTGAGTGCCATTGGGTGTGTTCCAAAAAACAGAAAGAAATTTCAGAAAGAAAAAAAAAAAAAAGAAAAAGAATCAATTTACACAGTTTAATACAAAACTTTATGCAGAAATTCTTTTTGAATTATTTTTTGATTTGCTTTACAATCTGTGAAGCATAGATTAGTAGGGCGACAGGCAAACAAACCTTGATCTCTTCTTACTAAGTGTATATAAAAATTTTTTTTTTTTGGTTTTTGGGCTATACCCGGTGGTGCTCAGGGGTTACTACTGGCTGTCTGCTCAGAAATAGGTCCTGGCAGGCATGGGGGACCATATGGGACACCAAGATTCGAACCAACCACCTTAGGTCCTGGATCAGCTGCTTGCAAGGCAAACACCGCTGTGCTATCTCTCCGGGCCCAAGTGTATATAAATTTGATAATAAATTTAAAATCCATTTTTTTCTAGAGCTGGGGATGAAACCCTGAGCCTCAAACAGGTAAAGCAAATTCTCTACTACTGCTGAGCTCTATCCCAAACCTGTATTATTATTATTATTAATTATTATTATTATTATTATTATTATTTAAGCAATATACTGTACTTACTCTGCTTTCTCTAATGGGCCTTCTTGGCTGATGATCTTCCTATTCTATTTCAGTTTATCACCTTTAAATGATCCTATTTCTGGTTCTTTGCATTTCATTTTACTATATCAAAAAGGCACATAAATAAGCTCTGTGTGAAAGAGAACAAAAATAAGCATCATTAATAGTCATCTTACTAATGGGGATCCAGTGTAACAGAATCCAGATAATCTGTTTAGGAAACTAAATTTTTGTGGGATTAAAGTAACATTCTCTTCTCTTCTTTCCAACAAAAGGAACAAAGGAGATACTTAGATTGAATACTGAATGCCTATTGGACTTCACATCCCTTAGGGTCACCGGGTATGGTCCAAGCTTCTCCTGGCCCCACCTTGTCAAAAAAAAAAAAGAGCAATCTATACTCTGCAGTTTGCTGCCCTCATGTCCAGAACTAGCAGCTCTGAAGCTAGTAAATTTTAGGATCTTTGGATACTTGTTTGCATTCTAAAAAATTTCCTTACATTAAAAACAAACAAACGGGCTGGAGTAGTGTCGCAAGCAGTAAGGCGTCTGCCTTGCCCACTCTAGCCTAGGACAGACAGCGGTTTGATTCCCCAGCGTCCCATATGATCCCCCAAGCCAGGAGCGATTTCTGAGCGCATAGCCAGGATTAACTCCAGAGCGTCACCGGGTGTGGCCAAAAAACAAACAAAAAAACAATCTATGAAATTTTCACAAACCAAAAACAGAATGAGCAGAATGGCATTGCTTCACATTTCACAAACTGCTTTTTTGTGACTGGCTTCACAGCAGACAGCTGAGTTCTCATCTCTAGTTGTGCAATGACACATGACATGACTTCTGAAAAGTTCTCTAAAGATATGTGACAATTTGAGGAACAAAAATGGTCAACCATTTCCTAGTATTATCACAAACAGCTGTGCACTCTGAGGAAATGCTGGCAAAGTCCCCTTCTCTGGATAAGGGCCACTTCTAGGAAAGTGCCTGGATTCGAGGCTGTGAACTGGGCTTCCTCACCCCCCATGCTACGGACTTGTGCTCCCTAACCCTGGCTGCACTCTGATCTGGAGTCTCAGCACAGGATGAGTGGGCGAGTGCGTGATGTCTGATGTGCCCATTATGGGTGTGAATGCTGCAGCTGAAGTATCATCCCTAGCAAGTGCCAACTGAAACAATATGAGCACTAAAATAGAAGTGAGCAGCTGTATCTGTGTGCACAAGTAAAGGAAGCCAGACACAAGATGCCGTTGGAGAAACATGAAGTGATCTCACTCTGCTCACTAGGAGCACAACCAAGCCTTGCTAAGCACCTCAGCAAAGTGTATGATTCTGATGTGCATTGTGTCCAGTGTGTGGACACTGCACCCAGAGGTGTGATCCGTGAGCATCACAACCAACCAGGTGCCACCTACAATCACTGAAACAACAACTGCAGCTGAGGGAAGAAAGGGGAGTCAAACCAACATTGCCTCCCTCCTACCCTATTTATACAACTGTGCTACCGCTCTGGCTCCAGTATTTTATTTTTGAAGAAGTAGGAATGAGGATAAAATTGATATTGTATTGTAAAGGGTTGTGAGAGATTATTTCTCCCCCATCTTCCCTGAAAGTGAACATCTAAGCAACCAGTTCAATATATTTATAACACCAAAAGCTTTACACTAAAAGTAGGCCAAAAGTCAAGGCAGAGATGGTTCCTCCTAATCCCTTAGGGCACTCATGAGGGGTGAAATCTTTTTTTTTTTTTTTTTTTTTTTTTTGGTTTTTGGGTCACACCCGGCGTTGCTCAGGGGTTACTCCTGGCTATCTGCTCAGAATTAGCTCCTAGCAGGCATGGGGGACCATATGGGACACCGGGATTCGAACCAACCACCTTTGGTCCTGGATGGGCTGCTTGCAAGGCAAACACCGCTGTGCTATCTCTCCAGGCCCGAGGGGTGAAATCTTGACAGAAGTATGGCTTCAGCTCTTGAGTATTTATTTATTTATTTATTTTCTTGAGCAAAGGTCTCCATGAAAAAGTGAATGTCAGGTCCAGATAAATGTCAATCTCCATAGGCTTGTTTTTCAAAACAGAGGCACAATTACAAAGCCTCTTGCCAGGTAGTTGCTATCCTGAAGTTGGATGAACCATGATCTATTCTGATCTGCCAGGGACTTCTGTCTCTTGCTGGAAGGGACATCTGTGCAAATGTTCATGACCCACTTGGGCTTGTTGCCTACCTGCATTTCCTAATACTGTTGACCAGAACCGAAAAATTCCTGGCCCAGGACCACCACCAGGTCAGGTGATTTCCCATCACTTGTGTTTCCCATTAACTTTGGGCATTTACCTCACCAGGTTACAGATTTTAGGTCCTTCAACACACTCAGATTGAGATGAGTGTTTGTGGGGTTGTCAAGAGCCAATCAGTAGCAGCTGAGTAGCAGCTTCTTCTCAGGCTGAGACTCTCTCTTCAGTTTGGGAGCTGGTTGGCAGCTGGCTGGGGAGGGGGAAATAACAGATGGGGGTGAGAAAGTGAAGGGCTAGGAAAGAATTTGTAAGTTGGTATGCAAAGGAGGGAGAGAGGGGTTATATATGATAGGCGGAAAGACAACATACAACATAGACATATATATATTACAGATGGACATTAGACAGTTATTGAGATGGCTAACACGTACACTTACGTGCACACATAGGAAGACACTGAGAACCGATCTATGAGTTACAGTTGAAAAGCTCACCCAGGTGAAATGGGATCAGAAAGCTTAAAAAAATATAAAGCCGGCAAGTCATATGGAAAGGTTTTCCATTTTCTAGGCCAGTCATGATTGGTGAGGGTAAACTTCACTGAAGAAAGGCTTCATGGGTTAGATTGTGTACAGAGTTGTTTGTTTTTTTTTGGGGGGGGGGTTGGGGCCACACCTGGTGGTGCTCAGGGGTACTCCTGGCTTTCTGCTCAGAAATAGTTCCTGGCAGGCACGGGAGACCATATGGGATGCCGGGATTCAAACCAACCGCCTTAGGTCCTGGATTGTGCTATCTCTCCGGCCCTGTGTACAGACTATTTTTTAAAAACAAACATAATTTTCAAGTTTAGAATTCCAAGTAAAATGGTAATGAGCACTGTAGGAGGAGTCTATACCATGAAATATTGTCTAGTGGGTCTTGAACATCCAGTTTCCTTTCATAAAAGCAATCTAAAATTATGAGCATTATGGTATAATGGTAAACTACCACAACTGGAAATAGATTACAATAACATATTTAATGAATGATCTCTGTAACAGGAGTTCATGGCATGCAGTTGCATATTCTATTGCTATCTGTGAACATAAACATTAGATTATATTACCAGGTATAATCAAGTAGAAAATGAAGAGATTAGAATTTTTGTCGTGACATTATCATAATGATCCCTATCTTTTGAGTCTAATATAGTAGAGGATTGCTATGTGGAACTGGGGTAACCAGCCTATGTCTCCAAGTACCACTATGAACAAAAAGATCAAGAAGTTATTATAGACACAGTAAAATTAAGACATTAAAACTACTTATAGTGAGCACTGTAGTGCGAGTCCAAATGCTTCCAAATGCAGTGTGCACCTGTTTCTTTTTTTTTTTAAATATAAACTATTTAAGCACCATAATTAAAAACACAATTGGGTTTCAGTCATTAACAGAAACCCCCCCTTCACCAGTGCAACAATCCTACCACCAATGCCCTCCCCTTCTTCTTCCCATCCCCTGCCTGTATTTGAGACAGGCATTTTACTAGTTTTTTGTTTTTTTTAAGTTTAGTAAGCTCTTTTTTTTTTTTTTTAAGGATAAGAGTTAAAAAATACAATAATAATGGTGTGAGAGTGGCAATTGTTGTTTGCATAGGCCCAGCAAGATATGGGGAAATGGAAAAATAAAGCCTTGGCCCAAATACAAGGAGACCTTACCCCTGAAGTTTCCTGGCATAAGAACGACTCTGGGCTGCAGGCATATTAGGTTGTCCAACCTGAGTCATTCTCTGGTCCCAGTAAAATTTTTTTCCTGCATATTAGCTGTTGTTGGTGTCAGAGTTCCTGTAGTTAAAGATTCTGGTTTCTGTGTATTTCCTTCATTAAAGTCAGGATGATGTGGAGTTTCACTTCACCATTAGATTCGGAGAGCCCTGCCCTACAAGCAGGTTGTTGCTGTTGCTAAGTTGTCTGAGTGTTAAGAGAAAACTATGGAGTAAGTCAGTGTCAGGGCAGCGGTAGGGTCTTCCCTAGTAGAGGTTTGCTTCCTGGTGATGTTATAGACAATTGTGGTTGTTTCCATAGATGGTATCCATGGTTCAAAGGTGTATGGGCAATGCCCATTCTTCTGAGGCCTGAGCTAAGTCATTATGTCAATGTTCAGGGTATAAGGCCTAACTGCATTACAAAATTTGTGTTTCCATCTCTATTACATAAGAACTTGTTTGCATATGTAATATTTTCCCATTTTATTGTGCCCATGCAAAAGAGGAACAATGCCACAAGGTAATATTGGTCTGCACCTGTTTCTGTGGATAAAATCATTAGAACACTATTATAGATAGCTATATTTAAGATCAGTTGATTGGACTCCTGCTCAAACTAAACAACTGTATCCATTCTTGATGGGAGAGTTTAATCCAATGACATTTAAGGAAACTATTGACAGAAAGAGCTGTTGTGCCATTATATTGTGTACGGTGGTTGTTGACACAATTGAGAGTTTGGTTTACGTAATTGTTCTTTGAGTAGATAATTTGGAATCAGTTTGGTTATCACAAATATTGCAAGTTCTTTTTTGTCTGAGAAAGTTCTTAACCCTTCCTTCCATATAAATGAGAGTTTTGCTGGGTTTAAAGTTTCTTTCATTTAGGAGTTTTAATATGTCATTCCACTCTTTTCTTGCCTGGATTGTTTCAAATGGAAGATCTGGTTTGATTCTTATGTTGTTTCCTTTAAACTTGAGGGTTTTTCCTATCTTACTGCTTTAAAGAGTTTATCTCTCTCTTTGATTTTTGCCATTTGGATTACCAAATGTCTCAGTGTTATCTGTTATGATCTATTTTGTTTGGCACTGTTTTTGTCTCTTGGATTTGTATAGAAACCTCTTTCCCAAGGATGGGAGAAGTTCTCTGCTATTATCTCCCTCATTACTTGTTCTTCACCTTTCCCATTTTATTCCCCTTCTGGAATTCCTGTAATTTGGAGATTATTTCTCCTATCCTTGTTCATTAAGTACCTTCAATTTTCTTCCAGGATTTTGTCTCTCCTTTCTTTGTTGACTTCTTTATTCCAGCTTACTTGTAATTTGTCTTCAAGTTTGTCTATGCGATTTTCCACCTGTGTAATTCTATTATTATGGCTTGCTAATATGCATTTTAGTTCCTTCAGTTCCATTGTTATGGATTCTCTCATCTTCTTAGAGTTCTTTGAGTTGGTTGACTTGTTCATCTATAAATTTATTAATTTCACAGGATAGTGATTCCTTAATTTCCATTGCTAAACCATTAAATGCTGATTTTAGGTCTTCATCTATAAGGTTTGGGCATTTGTGTGGATTTGGAGATTTGCCAGAATTTTTCTCTAACCCCCCCCCCCCACAGCAGATGTCTTCTTTAGTTTCCCCAATAAACTTTGCATTTAGTGGTTTGAAGTGCTGGACTTCTCAGGCTGTTGAAAGAAGTGCTAGATCCAATCTACCAGGAAGTCTATGATATAAAGTAAAATGACTTCTTGCGTGATTTGGGAAAATGAGCACTGATAAGAAGGAAGGATGCTGGGAAAGACCCAAAGAGACAGCCCTATTTGTGTTTGGTCGAAGGGATTAAGGAGTGAGGTTCCCTGTTCCCTACCTAGCACCAATCTGGCTGGACCCATAGAGCAGATGAACAGCAATGACTCTGAAACCCAGAAGGATACTGAGGAGAGGGAAGGGGAGGGGAGGGGAGGGGAGGGGGATGAGAGGGGAGGGGGAGGGGAGAAGAGAGGATATGGGAGGGGAGGGGAGGGGGAAGGGAGAAGAGAGAGGAGGGGAGAGGAGAGGAGAGGAGATGGGAGGGGAGGGGAGGGGAGAGGGGAGGAGATGGGAGGGGAGGGGAATGGAGGGGGGAAGAGAGAGGAGAGAGGAGAGGAGAGGAGATGGGAAGGGAGGGGTGGGGAGAGGGGAGGAGATGGGAGGGGAGGGGAGGGGGGAAGGGAGAGGAGAGGAGGCCCCATTCATTCACGCTTGTAGAGAAGGCTAGGACATGAGCCTCCTTGTTTCCCACCCAGATACAGGTCTCACTGTCCCCAGGGAACAAAGATTCAGCAATGGAGCTGGGACTGGAAGGATGCTGGAAAAGACCCAAAGAGACAGCTCTATTTGCGTTTGGTGGAAGGGATTAAGGAGTGAGGTTCCCTATTCCCACCCTGGCACCAACTTGGCTGGCCCCAAAGGGCAGATGATCAGTGATGACCCTGGAACCCAGGAGACTGAAGAGATGCTGGAGAGGAGGATCCATTCATTCGAGCTTGGTAGAGAGGACTAGGACTGGAGCCTCCCTGTTTCCCACCCAGATACAGGCCTCCGAAGAAGTCATCTTGAAGAGTGTCATACAGTCTAAATTTGGCTTTCAGGAGTTACTCCTGGTTCTGTACTCTGAAATTACTCCTCGTGGACTCAGCGGGACCATATGGGATTCCAGAGATCAAACCTGGGTCGGCGGTATATAGGAAAAGCACTTTACCATACTGTGCTATCGCTCCAGCCCCTGGTTTCAATTATTTTAAATCAAAGTTCATACTGATAATTCCAATTAAAAGCTAACATTGTTGGCTTCCTATAATACATTAACTAATTCCATATTTTAAAAATCTCCTTTCTCCCACAGTGATAAACTGGCTGACAGTTATATGATTATATTGATTTATTTCTTCAGACTGTAATAGAACTAGTTTCTGATTGATATTAAAGCTAACAACTAACCATGTAAATAAAATGGGACACTTTTCACCCACTCCATCTTGTGCTTTCTGTACTTAGTAGTTGCCCCATTATGAGAAGAAAGCCTTAGGAGTGTTTAAAAGTTAATTGAATTAATTTTCCATATGTATGTGTGTTATATACCCAATTTGTCAAACCAGTTTTAATTATTAGTTGCTCTTTGTATATTCAATTACTGGGCTGCTTTGGGGCTTTTATTTTTAATTTATTTTTCAGGAATGTTTATCAAGCCACTGTGATTTAGAGTTGTTCATAATAAAGTTTTTTCAGACATACAATGCTCCAACACCCAGCCCACCACAAATGTCCCCTTCCTTCCACCAGTATCCACTGCCAGTTTGCCCACTTGGTAGGTATATAAGAAGTTGTTTCATATTACTTGATTCATTAAACAAAGATAAGACAAATGGAATTATAAAAAATAAATCAATAAGTCAATCTGTGATAATTTAATGCTATGTGTTAACCTTTCTTAATCTGGTAGAGTACCATTGGTGGGTGCCTTACTCAAAGTCACATGTTGGTAAGTTGTAGAAAAACCTGGTGGTGCTCCTGGAAAGGTGCTCAGAAATTGCTCCTGGCAGGTTTGGAGACCATATGGGATGTCAGGGATCGAACCAGGATTGGTCCCAGGTTGGCCACATGCAAGGCAAATGTTCTACCACTCTGGCCCAAGTGGCATATTATTATGCAGAACTACTCAAAGACCTGAAGTATCCACCCAGGACTTACATGAGAGAAAAAAACATACAGTGAGCTATTACACACTGGGACTAAATTTTACAGCAGTTTAGACCAATCTATTCAACTCACAAATTCTGATTCTTTTTTATATCCATCACCACTTGCTGTTTGTTTCTCTTTCAAAAAGATTATCCACTACAATCATTCATTTTATCTTTTGCCATCTGCCTGCTTTCAGCTGCATTAATATTCTTTCTTTTTCTTGTTCTCTCCCCTCCCTTTATTCCTTGCTTCCCGTTCTTTGGATTGTACATAGGGGCTCACAGTGAAGGATGTACTATGCCACTGAAGCTCCATCACTAGCCCTCATTGAAATATTTCTAACCAGAACAACTTACAAAATGAGTTCTGCAAATATTCTATCATTATTGAGATTTAAAAAAACTTCCCTGTACTTCGTAGTCTCCAGGTGCCTTTTTCTATCTACCAGGATTAGGCAGAAAAATAAATTCTCCAATATGAATTTATGTACCAAATTACCTTTAATTTACTTTGTCCAATTTGTAAATGCCATTTATCTAGGTTATTTGTTTGTTGGTTTGGTTTGGTTTTGGGGCCACACCGGGTGACGCTCAGGGGTTAATCCTTGCTATGCGCTATAAAATCGCTCCTGGCTTGGGGGACCATATGGGAAGCACGGGATTGACCGCAGTCAGTCCTAGACTAGCACACACAAGGCAAACACCCTATTGTTTGTCCCAATGCTCTGGCCCCCAAAACTACTTCATTTCAGTCATACAATTTTTTGTTTGTTTTGTTTTGTTTTGTTTTTGGTTTTGGGTCACACCCGGCAGTGCTCAGGAGTTACTCCTGACTCTATGACTCTTGACTCAGAAATCGCTCCTGGCAGGCTCGGGAACCATATGGGATGCCGGGATTCGAACCACCATCCTTCAGCATGAAAAGCAAATGCCTTACCTCCATGCTCTCTCCTGCTCCTTGTTTTTAAGCCACACTCAGTAACACTCAGGGGTTACTCCTGGCTATGTGCTCAGAAATCATTCCTGGCTTGGGGGACAATATGGGACACTGGGGAATTGAACTACAGTCCATTCTAGGCTAGCATGGGCAAGGCAGATGCCTTACTGCTTGCGCCACCACTCCATCCTATCCAGGTTATTTTTTGACTTCTGCATCCAATATTTCTGCTGAGTGAGAGAGGTAGAAAGCATCTCGAATATAAGCAGGGGATGGGGAAAGACAGAGATGGGAGTCATTGGTGGTGGGAATGTTGCACTGGTGAAGGGAGGTGTTCTTTTTTGACTGGAACCCAACTACAAACATGTTTGTAATCATGGTGCTTAAATAAAGATAGTCTTTAAAAAAAATAAAAAGAAACCCAAATATATACACAGAATACACCACTAACTAGGGACTTAAAATAATGAAGTACAAGTGGATGCCAGATAGACTTTTGTAAGATCAATTATAAAGAGCAATGAATCCTTGGTAATGTCCGTGTGTAAATAGTCCTCCATCTATCTAATTGGGGTATGATCTGAGTTAGACTATGCTTCTTTGGACTGTTGCTGATTTTATTATTCCTAAACAAATCAACAGCATAACTACAGTGCTCTGCTTCCTTCAGATCCTTAAAGTCTTTTTTGTTTGTTTTTTTTGGGCCACACCTGGCAGTACTCAGGGGTTACTCCTGCACTCAGAAATCACTCCTGGCAGGCTCGAAGGACCAATTGGGATGCTGGGGATTGAACCCCAGGTCATCCTGGGTTGCTGTGTGCAAGGCAAACAACCTATCACTCTGCTATTGCTCCAGCCCAGATCCTTAAAGTCTTAAAAAAAAGTTTATAATATTATGGCTACATTTTCTTTATAATTATCATTATTTTTATCCACTGTGCTATATTTTGCTTATAAATTAATATTCTGGATATATACACACATATTACTTTCCCTTACAAGGTGACACTATCCTCTTATTTACTACAAATTTTACATATATTTTTGTATATATACATATATCTATATATGTATATACTTCTCCACTTGTATTAATTATAGTAGCCACCAAAATCTGGTAGCGACATATAATTAATTTGGTGGCAACATATAATTAATGCAAGTACAATATTAAGAATTATGAAGAAAGGAGTTTATACCTTATACTCATTTCTTTTTTTGCTTACCAATTTTAATAAAGATATAATATGTAGAACTATAAAGAAACCAATATGGGGAAAAGGATTCAAAGTATAATAGCTGAAGGATTTTAAAAATGAAAGTTGTTCCCAAGGTTCCAAAGTGAGATATATTAGTTTGAGAGCTAGTGTTTGCACTCCCACCAGAAATGTCCACCCTCTTCCTGAATGACAGCTTAGCAAACATAATTATCAGAGAGGCTTAGTCTTCAAAGTCTTCAAAGGGCATACGAATTAGGGACTGCTTCCTACTCCTCAATGATTATCATCAACTTCATTCTTGGTATTAAGCAAAGGAAGGAGTTTAAGCACATAATGATCTGGTAAGGATCAATCAGAAATCTGTACTCAATAGTTCCTGACACTTCTCACATAAGCCTAGGGTTTTGAACATGGTTCCCTGGATGCTGCAGGAAAGGAAGGTACTCAAAGTCAGTTGCTGTTTCTAAAACCATATTAGTGCCAAGAAAGAACAGGCCACCAGGTGAGGGAGAACCTTTATTCACATCACATCATCTGGGACAGCCCTTCCCAGCCAGCCAGGTCTAGTGTTCCTGAGTCTCTCACAACAGCTTCCTAGACTTGGACCAGCTTGTTCGAATCCTCACCTATTTGTTTCCCTTCTTTTGGGTGCCAGAAAATACAACAAATTTTTTTGAGTTGAGTTGAGTGGGTGTTTTCTTTTGTTTTGTTTTTTTGGCCACACCCAGTGTGCTTAGGGGCAACTCCCAGCTCAATACTCAAAAGTATCCATGTGCTACTAAGGATTAAGGGAATGAACTCAAGCCTCCTGCATGCAAATTGTGTGCTTCAGCCCCTCTAAATTATCTTTCTGGCTATACATTGATTTTTTTCTTCCTCTTTTTTTTTTTTTTCCATATTGACTTTTTAAAGTAGACAACAGGAGTGTTCGGAGATTGAGATACCTTTTTTTTTTTTTTTTTTGAGATGCTTTGTTTTTTATTCTTTTTTTTCCTTTTCTTTCTATTATTTGTTTCTTATTTGGGGGCTATACCTGGTGATGCTTAGGAATTACTCCTGGTGATGCTTAGGGGTGAACAGACCATATGGGATGCCAGAGATTGAACTTAGGTCTGCCGAGTACAAGGCAAACACCCTACCCATTGTAACATCTCTCCTTTTTATGCTCCTCAAATCAAATAATACCACCTACATATTTACGTGGTATTTTTTAGATATTTTTTTTGTTTTTATTTGGGGGGGGCACACCCGGTGGCACTCAGGGGTTACTCCTGTCTTTGTGCTCAGAAATCACTCCTGGCAGACTCAGGGGCCCATATAAGATGTTGGGAATCGAACTCAGGTCAATCCTGTGCAAGGCAAATGCCCTACTCACTGTGTTATAGCTCCAGCACGAGCATTACCTTTCTTAATTACCTTTCTTAATCTAGTAGAGAGCAACCATAAATACCACAAGTGAGTGCGCCTCAAGTATCCCTCCACCAAAAAAAAAAGAAAAAAGAAAAAAAAGAAAGGAAAAGAAAGGAATGTTTACTCCTAGGGATTTTATATATTTTCAATAATAAATTAACATGTCATATTTATTGTTTTGTCCTCATCAATTTTTACATCCATAGAGATTTTATTACAGTCATTTACCTATTAATATGGATTCTTAAGCAGTATCCATAATATAATATTTTATAATAGAAAACCAATTTCTTTCTTTGCATAATACATAAAAGCTTGTACTTCTATAAACTTATTCATGTTTTCCCACTTAAATTTTAATTATTACTAAATTTTACATTTGTGAGTATTATCTATATCAATTTAAACTTTAAAATATAGTAGCACAAAGTTATTTTTCATTTTTGATTTAAGGAATCATGGTTTACAAAGTTATTGAGAGTTAAATTTTAGGCATATCAGTACTAATCCTGCCACTGGAGTGTTCCTGTGCTCCAGCCTCTTCTTTAACCCTCACCCCTAAACCTGAAACTTTTTAATTTTTATTTTTTAATTAATTTTTATATAATATATTTATTTAAACACCGTGATCACAAACATAATTGTAGTTGGGTTTTAGTCATAAAAGAACACCCCCCTTCACCAATGCAACGTTCACACCACCAATGCCTTCATCTCCACCCTCTCCCACTCCTTGCCTGTATTCGAGACAGGCTTTCTACATCCCTCACTCAATGACATTGTATGATAGTTCTCAGCATAGTTATTTCTCTAACTGCACTCACCTCTCTTTGTGGTGAGCTTCCTATCTTGAGCCGGTCCTTTGGGCCCTAATCTCTGGGAATTATTTCAATGCATTTAATTTTTCTTAAAACCCATAGATGAGTGAGACTATTCTGCCTCTATCTTTCTCCCTCTGACTTATTTCACTCAGCATAATAGATTCCATGTACATGCATGTATAGGAGAATTTCATGATTTCATCTCTCCTGACAGCTGCATAATATTCCATTGTGTATATGTACCACAGTTTCTTTAGCCATTCATCTATTGACAGGCATCTTGATTGTTTCCAGAGTCTTGCTATTGTAAATAGTGCTACAATGAATATAGGTGTGAGGAAGGGATTTTTGTAGTGAGTTTTTGAGTGCCTAGGATATATCCCTAGAAGTGGTATAGCTGGATCAAATGGGAGCTCAATTTCCAACTCTTTGAAGAATCTCCATATTGTTTTTCCATAAGGGATGAACTAGACAGCATTCTCACCAGCAGTGAATGAGAATTCCTTTCTCCCCACATCCCCACCAGCAGTGATTGTTCATGTTCTTTGTGATGTGTGCCAGTCTCTGGTGTGAGATGGTACCTCATAGTTGTTTGGATTTGCATCTTCCTGATGATTAGTGATGTGGAGCATTTCTTCATGTGCCTTTTGGCCATTTGTATTTCTTTTTCTTTCTTTCTTTCTTTTTTTTTTTTTTGGGCCACACCCGGCAGTGCTCAGGGGTCACTCCTGGCTGTCTGCTCAGAAATACCTCCTGGCAGGCACGGGGGACCATATGGGACACCGGGATTTGAACCAATCACCTTTGATCCTGGATCAGCTGCTTGCAAGGCAAATGCCGCTGTGCTATCTCTCCGGGCCCATGCCATTTGTATTTCTTCTTTGAAAAATTGTTCACTTCTTTTCACCATTTTTTGATGGGGTTAGATATTTTTTCTTGTTCAATTCTGTCAATATCTTGCATATCTTAGTTATTAGCCCCCTATCTGATAGGTACTGGGTGAATAGCTTCTCCCATTCTGTGGGTGGCTTTTGTATCCTAGGCATTATTTCCTTTGAGGTGCAGAAGCTTCTCAGCTTAATATAGTCCCATTTGTGTATCTCTGCTTCAACTTCTTTGGAGAGTGCTGTTTCTTCCTTGAAGATGCCTTTAGTTTCAATATCCTGGCGTGTTTTACGTAAGTGTTGTTCTGTATACCTTATGGTTTCAGGTCTGATATCAAGGTCTTTAATCCATTGTATTTGACTTTTGTGAAGGGTGTTAGATGGAGATCTGAATTTGATTTTTTGCAAGTGGCTGACTAGTTGTGCCAACATCACTTGTTGAAAAGGCTTTCTTTGCTCCATCTTGCATTTTGCATATTTCCCCTTTATCAAAGATTAATTGATTGCAGGCTGGAGAGATAGCACATCAGTAGGGTGTTTGCCTTGCAAGTGGCCAACCCAGGACCAATGGTAGTTCGAATCCTGGCATCCCATATAGCCCCCTGAGCCTGCCAGGGGGCAATTTCTGAGCAGAGAGCCAGGACTAACCCCTGAGCATCGCTGGGTGTGACCCAAAAACCCCCCCAAAAAAAAGATTAATTTATTGTATATTTGGGGAGCATTCTCTGAACAGTCTATTCCACTGTTCCGAGGGTCTGTCTTTATTCCAATACTACGCTTTTTTAATGATTATAGCTTTGTAATACAGTTTAAAGTTGGGGAAAGTGATGTCTCCCATATTCCTTTCCCAAGTTTTGTTCTAGCTATTTGTGGATATTTATTGTTCCAGATGAATTTCAGGAATATTTAATATACTTCTTTGAAGAATGTCATGGGTATCTTTAGAGGGATTGCATTAAATCTGTACAATGCCTTGGGGAGTATTGCCATTTTAATGATGTTAATCCTCTCAATCCATGAGCAGGATATGTGTTTTCATTTCCACGTGTCTTCTCTTATTTCTTGAAGCAGGGTTTTGTAGTTTTCTTTATATAACTAAACCTGGAACTTTGACAGGCACATTACAAGTTCAGTGATTGCCATTTAGATCTCATTATTAGCACAGAAATTTATTCTAAGTTTTATTTATGGAAAGGAAAACATGGAAATTACCATAGTAAGATGCAAGTACAAAATAAAATTCAGGGTCTGGAGTGATAGCACAATGGTAGGGTGTTTGCCTTGCATGCAGCCAACCTGGAAAGGATCCGAGTTCAATTTCTGGCATCCCATATGGTCCCCCAAGCCTATCAGTAGTGATTTTTTTTTTTGGTTTTTCAGGCCACACCCGTTTGATGCTCAGGGGTTCTCCTGGCTAAGCACTCAGAAATTGCCCCTGGCTTGGGGGGATCATATGGAACGCCAGAGGATCAAACCGCAGTCCTTCCTTGGCTAGCGCTTGCAAGGCAGACACCTTACCTCTAGCGCCACCTCGCCGGCCCCCCAGTAGTGATTTCTGACTGTATAGCCAGGAGTAACCCCTGAGCACCACCAAGTGCGCCCCAAACAAAACCAAAAAAAGAAACAAAAAAAAAAAACTAATGGGGCCGGGAAGGTGGCGCTAGAGGTAAGGTGTCTGCCTTGCAAGCGCTAGCATAGGACGGACTGCGGTTCGATCCCCCGGCGTCCCATATGGTCCCCCCAAGCCAGAGGCGATTTCTGAGCGCATAGCCAGGAGTAACCCCTGAGCATCAAACGGGTGTGGCCCAAAAACCAAAAAAAAAAAAAAAAAACAAAAACAAAAACAAAAACAAAAAAAAACTAAAGTAAAATAGAATAAAATTTAGTGTAATATATTTTAGATACCAAGGTTGTAAATTTATCTATGTAAGTGAAAATAGGCATTGTATTTTATCAAATTATTTTAATTTATTTACATAGGTTAAAATGATACAGGAATCAATGATCATATATTGGCTTTTATTAATTTATTTTCTGATCATTCAATTTGCCATTCCTTTAAGTTCTGTTGGGTCAGAGCAATAGCACAGTAGGTAGGGCACTTGTCTTATATGTGGCTGGCCCAGGTTCTATCCTTGGCATCCCATGGGAACCCTGCACCCACCAGGAGTAATTCTTTTTTTTCTTTTCCTTTTTTGGCCACACCTGGTGATGTTCAGGGGTTACTTCTGGCTATGCACTCAGAAATCGCTCCTGGATTGGGGGACCATATAGGACACCGGGGATCAAACTGCGGCCCATCCTAGGTCAACTGCAAGCAAGGCAAATGTCCTACCACTGCACCACTGCTTCCGCCCCAACCAGGAATAATTCTGGAGTGCAGAATCAAGAGCATCAGTAAATGTAGCCAAAAAAATAAATTATTTTTTGAAATTAAATTTTGTTGGTGGAAACAATATGAAATAAATTTATGATATGCCTGCCAAGGGAGCAGATGGGGAATGGAAGGGAACCTGGGCACACTGGCGGAAAAAAGGAGACAATGGTGGCAGGGTTGGTAATGAACACGATATACCTGACGTAACTCTATTACATACAATTTGTAAATCATGGTGTCTTATTAATAATTTTGTTTTGTTTTTGTTTTTCTTTTCTTTCTTTTTTTTTTTTTTTCTTTCGGTTTTTGGGTCACACCCGGCAGCGCTCAGGGGTTACTCCTGGCTCTATGATCAGAAATCGCTCCTGGCAGGCTCAGGGAACCATATGAGATGCCGAGATTCAAAACAACTATCCATACTAGAATTATTATATATATTTTCCAAACCCAGAGTACACAACTGCAAAGTGGATGTACAGCGCTGACTTTAATGACAAGGATGTAGCAGAGGCAGGGTTATATGACAAGCTTCCTTGGACAATTATTAACTTTTGTTCGATTGTGTGATGAATTTAAAATTGCCCTAAAGATAATTCTTTTGTGTGTGTAAAGCAAAAACTGAACAAAACTTGCTGAGAAAGATGGGAGAGAAGATAAAGAACATACTGTACTAAAGATAAGTACTAAAGATAAATTGTGGACTTCTCCAGAGTGGAAAAAAAACAAGCAAAGATACAGAGAGACAAGCATGCAAGATATAAGTCTAATGGAGAAAATGGGCTTGAGAAGCAAGTCAAAGATAAAATCTATTTTAGTGGGAATGGCAACATAGTCTCCAGGTAAGGTGCTTGCTTGCAAACAGCTGACCTTGGTTTGATATCTTTGGTTTGTATTGTCCCCAGAGCAGTGCCAGGAATAATTCCTGAGTGCAGAGCCAGGAGTAATCACTGGGTATGGTCCAACCCCAAATAATAAAATTTATTTAAAAAACGTTTTACCAGTCCTGGAGAGATAGCACAGCGGCATTTACCTTGCAAGCAGCCAATCCAGGACCAAAGGTGGTTGGTTCGAATCCCGGTGTCCCATATGGTCCCCTGTGCCTGCCAGGAGCTATTTCTGAGAGTAACCCCTGAGCATCGCTGGGTGTGGCCCAAAAACCAAAAAAAAAGGGCCCGGAGAGATAGCACAGCGGTGTTTGCCTTGCAAGCAGCCGATCCAGGACCAAAGGTGGTTGGTTCGAATCCCGGTGTCCCACATGGTCCCCTGTGCCTGCTAGGAACTATTTCTGAGCAGACAGCCAGGAGTAACCCCTGAGCACCACCGGGTGTGGCCCAAAAACAAAACAAAACAAACAAACAAACAAAAAAAGAGGTATCATTAAGAAAACTAAAATGGCAATTATAGATTCAGAGAAAATATTTACAAGTCACCTGTCTGAACCACCTCTAGAATTTTTAAAAATTAAACCTTTATTGAAGTGTTTTGGAAACTACTTTTTTCTTCTTTTTTTTTTAATCTAAATTGGGTCCACATGACATATGTTCAAGGTCAGAGTTACCCCTGTATTGTAAAGTGTATGAATTCTCATCCCTAGTAGATAAGAGCTTGTTTCTATATGTAAAATTTACCCCTTTATAGTATGCCTTTGCAAGAAGAAATGGTGCTATATTATACTGCCGGTGCATTTGGGTGAGAGTGCCAGGCTCCATCATCTCTGTGCCCTGACTCGAGCTATCATCCCAGGCAAGACTTTCTCTTGTAGGTTTCTGTATCAAGCAGAACCAAAACAGGTGGAGTTAAGGAAGAAAAGAAAACAGAAACAAGATAAACAAAATATATAAATATACATACTCACATATATATAAAGGAAAAAATAAATAAAAATAAGTTTAAAAATAATAAGGGAACAAAGTGATGCAGGAGACCACCCTACACTTGGGAATAAACAGGTCAAGAGGCAGCATTATATAGGTCTCAATCCTATAAATGAAATATAGGCTTCCCCATTGTCTTTTGAGATATTCTTGTTGGGGGTAGGATCCAGGGCACATTTTCATCACACACCCTGGTCTGGCTGAGATTGAGAAATGATTTGCGGCAGAAAAGGTTCGGGCAGAGTTCCTGTACCAGGGATTCCTCTGGAGCTGAGTTCAGTATCAAACAACAGTCCACATTTGGGGGTGTCTGTAGGAGGGTCACAGAGCATGAGTCAGCAGGGGTGTCAGTTGTAATTTCTTGCCAGGGACAAGATGTGGGGCTGAGTGGGTGTCCCTTTGCTTGGAGCTGGGTGATGGCTCACTGGGGCAGGAGGTTGGCTCCAACACTCAAAGGGCCAAGAACTGAAGGCAAAGAGCATCAACAAGGCAGGATATCGGACTGGAAATGTGGGGTGAAGAGATAGTAAAACCTCCAAAGTGGCAGGGAGGAGGGATAGTACACAGGAGGGCTACACACACTATAGGCATGGATTGCCCACAATCCAGACTTGGCTCTCATAGAGGAGTCCTCTTCCCATGCACTGATGCCCACACAAAAACATACAATAGTGATCTACTCTTAAGATGTTGCTAGAGGTCTGACCCTGATAGGATGGGTCTGAGCTCTTAAGGACTGGTTGAACCAAGATAAATAATTAGCTTAGGTATAGCCCAAGAAAAGAGGAAGGGAGAGCAAAAGATAAGAGAGGAGAACAGAAAAATAGGTAAATATAGTAAAAATAAGGTAAAAAAATTAATAAATCAACTAAGAGAGATTGAGTTGGTGCATCATAGTTGGGAGGTTTTCCCAATTTCTAGGCATTTTGTCAGTGATGGGGCTGGGCCTTCCTAAATGAAGGCTTCAGGGTTAGATAATGGCTGGAGCAGTTTAGAATATACATAGGTTTCGCGTCTCAAGTACTAAACAATATGTTGATGAGGCCTACCCTATGTAGTATTGTCCGCTGCATCTTATGTATCAAAATTCCTTTCCTAAAGAGAAAATAATAGTGCGGGTTATTTAACATAGATTAAATTGATGAGGAGGAAGAAGAGGAAGAAGAAGAAAGGGGAGAAGGAAAGAAGTAGGGAGAAGAGAGAAAAAGAGAGAAAGGAAATATTAATTTGCCCAAATGTGTTCAATGAGTAGGTCCTGTAATATAAGTCTGTGGTTTACAGTTGACTGTTTCAGTGGTCTGGATGGTCATATGTTTCAGGTCCTAATAGAGGCCATAAACCAGAGGAAAAGGGTATATTGGTATGTTTTATCAAGACATTTTCATACTACTTTTCATACTATTTTCTTTTTTCTTTTTTTTTTCTTTATTTTGGGTCACACCCGGAGGTGCTCAGGGGTCACTCCTGGCTCTCTGCTCAGAAATCGCTCCTGGCAGGCATGGGGGACCATATGGGATGCTGGGATTTGAACCAACATAGGTCCTGATTGGCCGCTTGCAAGGCAAACGTCCTACTGCTGTGCTATCTCTCTAGCCCTTCATACTACTATTTTCAAACTACTTTTGAAACTCTGGGTCAGGGAAATGGGTCTGTGATCCTGCACAGCGAAAATGAATCCAAATAGAAAGAGACATTTTGGTAGTCCAGGGTGCTGATAATACTGTATTCTGAAACACAGAAACATTTAGACTATTTTGTTGTTGTTGTTGTTGTTGTTGTTTTTGTGCAACAGCTGGTGACTCTCAGGAGTTACTCCTGGCTCTGTACTCAGAAATTACTCCTGGCAAGCTTGGGAGACCATATCGAATGCCAGGGATCAAACCTGGGTTGGCTGCATGCAAGGTAAATGCCCTACCTGCTGTGCTATTGCTCCAGCCCCCACATTTTGACTATTGTAAATTTTTGTTTTACTGTGGGTTTTCACTTGCTTGTTTTTTACTTGCTTTTTTTGGGTCATGCCCAGTGGTGCTCAGGGCTTACTCCTGACTCTGCTCAAGGACCACTTTTTGCAGAGGACCACATGGTGTTCTTGAAATGAATCTGCAGTGGTCGATTGCATAGCAAGCACTGTACTACTGCCCCAACCTCTATTACAGACCAGTTTACCTCAAGGAAAAAAAAGTTAAGGTAACCAAGAGATAGCAGTGTCTAAAGCTTCGGCATGAAAAGCATGAGGCCTCAAGTTCAGTCCTTAGTTGTATCCATATACTGAATTCAATACTGGCAACTTCACTATCGCTAACCTGCCAGCGAAGCAAGCACAAGTATGCTCACCACACAGAAGATGCACGCCGGATAAAACACTACAACTAGAATGTGCAACTTCATATGTTTAATGTTGTCACCTCTATAGGAACACACCAATTTAACAAAATGGACAGCTAACAAGATCTAACTAAACCTTCTGCCATTGTATTAATGACTTCATGGAAGATACAATAAGTTTCATGAATGTGTTGCTATTATATTTTTTCTTTTTTCTTTCTGTTTTTTGACTTTGTTCTCTTCCCTTTTTCCCCAATAACTTTGCTTTCACTTATCCAGAAAAAAATATTATGATCAGTTATGTCAACTCTGTGATGCATTTTCTTCATTTCTAAATTTTTTAATATAATTTTTATTTTGATCATAGTGGCTTACATATTGTTGACAATAATATTTTGGGTACATATTTACATAAAATCAGGGGGGATTCCCATCACCAATTTGTCCTCCCTACACCTCCGTTTTTGTCCTACCTCCCATATACTCTTCCCTCACTCCCAGGGCTGCTAGAATATGTGGTCCCCTCTGTACCTAGCCTACTTAGTAGTCTTGCACCTGTTTGGTCTTGGTGCCTCCCTTTTTTCCCCCTCTAATTGGAGGCAGGACTAGCTAGTGCAAGTTACGTGGTTTTGTTTGAAGAAGAAAAAAGTAATAAACTGGGGTAAAAGTCTAATACGCCGAAAATGGGCGGAATCCTTCTAGAGGCTCTCATCATCGATTTGAGAGACGAAGGAGAAAAAGAAGGTGAAAGACTCCACCAGTACAAAAAGAAGTGTCAAATATCCAGTGAGGACTCCAACAATAATGATAAGCACCACAAGAAAACAAAACAAAAAAAACGCCATGGTCTTGAGATAAGAAACATGGCATAGCACATAAAGAAAGAAAAGAAAAGAAGAGAAAAAAAAAGTTTAACTGGGGACAACAACTTCAATAACCACACCCAAACAAAGAAATTGACCAAAAATAAATAGGTAAATAAAAAAATAATAATAAATGAAGATAAAAAATAATATATAAAAATAAACAATGTTTTGTGCTTTTTGTTTTTTTTATTTTTTTCCCTCCTGCCCTGGCACAGTAAATATTGGGGTCATTCGAAAAGGAATTCACTTGGCCTAAGAGATATGGGGTTTCTCCGTCCTTGGAGTATATTGTCATGGGATTAACTATATACTCTGTTCAGAATCATTTACTCTCCTGGTGGTGCTTTTGTGGTGTTTGGAAGACTTCTGCTCGTCCTGGGTGATATAATCAGACCTCTGTATCTAGAGATCTCAGAATCTGCACAGGTCCAGGGGTGGGACTTATGATGAAGCCAGTCTTTGTGGTTCTAGAAGTTCTGTTCCCTCAGTGTCATTTTAATCCATCTTCTGTGGTTGGTAATCTTGGTCTTTGCACTGAACCTAGGATGGCACCTAGGATAGCGTCTTTCTTTGTGTTTCCAGAAGCCCCATTCCATTGCAATTGTCTCTGCCAGACCTTTGGAACTGGGGATCATGGTTATTGTGCAGGTCGTAGTTCAAACCCTAGACTAGGGCTTTTTTATTGGTCCCAAAATATATACAGTCTGGTCATGTTTCTAGCAGCCAGTCATCTGTAAATCGCGATCTTGGCTTTTGGACCTACCAAAGGGTGACAAGTCTTCTGATTTTGTCTTATCCTTAGCTGGTAAGGTAGGATAATCTGCTCTCAGGTCAAGCTGTTCCCATTTTCCTCATTGTCAGGATATCATATTAGAGCTGGCACTTGTTGGTGACCCAGCAGTATCAAGGCTGTCCTGGATGGGATTTGTTTCCTGTAGCTGTTGTGAAGAACTGTGTCGTTTCTATATCTGGGATCCAGGGTTCAATAAAATAAAATAAAATAAAATAAAATAAAATAAAATAAAATAAAATAAAAAGAAACTTCCTCAAAGAAACACAGATGGCCAAAATGTATATAAAGAAATGCTCTACATCACTAATCATCAGGGAAATATAAATCAAAACAATAATGAGATATCACCTCACATCACAGAGACTGGAAACAACAGCAAATGCTGGCACAGATGTGAGGCATCTTCACTGCTGGTGGGAATGCCAACTGGTCCCAACTTTATGGAAGACAATATGGACACTCCTCAAAAAACTAAGAACTGAGCAGCCATATGACCCAGAAATTCCACAACTGAGAATATACTCAAGGGCCCAAAGGCACAATGCACAAAAGACATGTGTCCTCCTATATTCATAGCAGTACTATTCACAATAGCCAAAATCTTGAAAAAAAAAAAAAAAACCCAGGCTTTTAATAAGAAATGACTGGATTAAAAAAAGCTATAGTATATCTAAACACTGGGACACTACTTGGCCTAGAAAAGACCAAGTAATGCAATTTGCCAATACATAGATAGATCTGGAAAGTATTATGCTGAGTAAAGTGAGTCAGAGGTGGGTGCCTCAGACCACTCAGCCGTCAGAAGGCAGCACTAGGGTCCTCCTCGGAAGACAGGTGGGCAAGGGGTCTTCATAACAAAAGACTCGAAGTCTTGGGTGCTGGAAAGTGGCTAAGAGCTTTGGCTTGAGCCTCCGCTACAGAGCAACTGCATTTATTTCTCTAGGTTATTTATATGTTTAACAGCAGGATATTGGCAAAAAATCAAAATACATCAATTTACAGGTTCCTCATTCCAACAAATATTTAACACATATTAGCAATTTTCTAGGCATGCTGACCTTATCAAGAGTCAGATCGAATCTTACTATTTTTAAACAACGGCACTCTGGTGATAGTGTTTACTATATGACCTAAGACTAGTGGTTAATGTGGTTAATCTTTGCTTGTTTTTAGAAACCTGCCCAGCCTGAGCTGTGAGCAGAACTTTTGTTATATTTAATATGTTATAGATCCACCATTTTAAATCTATGTCTGGGGTCCAGGTTTAGGTCTCCAATCACTTACTTCTTTGGTCCAAGCCTTCCACAGCCTTCTTTATTTGTTTTAGTAAATCCTTTTGTTCCTGTGTAAGATGACATTAAAGAGTCATTGCTCTTCTTATTTCTAAAAAGGTCAATTTATAATAACTCTTTTTCCTTCATGTACCACTCCCTTGTTACCAGCCTCATCATACATTCCTGTATAAGGTAAGGGATCAGGTGTAGTTAACCCTATGCTAAGTGGGCCATAGTTTAGTCCTATATATAGGTGGTTCCCATCATTTGCCCTGTTTTATATAACCATCGTGTGCCTTGCTTTTTCTTAGGAACATAAGAAATCCTGTTTCCTTATCCTGATCTATTTCTGCCTTATACTCATAAGAATCTGTCACAGTCCTTCAAGTGTCTCCAGTTGTCAGGTTTTGTGCTATGGGCTTTTACCTAGATTCTTCTATGAGAGACTCTTCTACTCTTCAAAGTTATGGCTAAATGAATTTTATTTTTATTAGTCATAAGAATATTAGTGATAGCTTTTAAGAAAAATTCCTTGATTTTCTACTAACGGCTTCTTTTCTAAAAAATCATTCTCATCATTAGTGTGCTCTCTAATAATTATGTTATGGGTTTCTATAAAACCCAGAGTTCCCAGATTACTGTAGCACGGAATAAGAAAAACAATTATCATTGTTCCAAGAAGCAGTACATGATGTAGGGAATATTTTCTTGCTCCGGGACCACCTGTGACTGTTCCAGGAGACTAACTTCTGTGAAGCTTTTGCCTCAGGTCTGAGAGCTTTTGCCATGTTACACAGACTCCACTGGAGCTGCCGTGGCAGGTGGGGAAATGGGAAGTGTAACTGGGGAAATTGGTGGCAGAAAATGAACACTGGTGAAGAAGGAATGAGTGAATGAGTGTTAGAACGTTGAATGACTGAAACTCAATTATCAACAACTTTTTAAACTCTGCATCTCATGGTGATTTAATTAAAAAATTTTTTGTTGTTGTTTTTGGGCCACATCTGGCAGTGCTCAAGGATTACTCCTGGCTCTGCACTCAGAAATTGCTCCTGGCAGGCTTGGATACCATATGGGATGCTGGGGATCAAACATGGGTCTGTCCTGGGTTGACACTATGTGAAGCAAACACCCCACCACTGAGCTATTGTTTCAACCCTAAAAAAAATTTTTTTTTAAATGAGTCAGAGAGGGGCTGGAGAGATAGCATGAAGACAGGGTATTTGCCTTGCATGAAGAAGGACGGTGGTTTGAATCCTGGGATGTGGGGACCAGTCAGGGAAGGGAATTCTATGACAATGATCCAGATACTGAAAAGAAGTGCTAAAAGGTACTGAAAGGAGGAAAACTGATATGCATGGAACTCTATTAGTAACAGCATTACAAACTAAAATGTCTAAAAAAAAAAAAAAAAAAAGGAACAAGAAAGAAGTACCTGCCATAGAGGCAAGTCAGGATGTAGGGGGGAAACTAGGGACACTGGTGACTGGTGAAGGGATTAATATTAAAACATTGCAGACCTAAAATTCACTCATGAAAAACAGTGATTTACAGTGATTCAATTAAAAATTATTTGGGGGTGGGGGCACACACAGAGGCACTCAGGGGTTACTCCCATCTCTGTGCACAGAAATTGCTCCTGGCAGGCTAGGGAGTCCATGCGGGATGACGGGAATTGAACCTGGGTTGGCAGTGAGCAAGGCAAACGCCCTATCTGCTGTGCTATTGCTCCAATCCCCAATTAAATTTTTTTAAATAAAAATGATTTTAAAAGAAACAAAATCATTAATTAACTTCTCAGGTGGACGTTTCTAACCAGGGCAACTGAAGAATCGGGAAGAGGCTTTGCCTAAACTACACTCTTGAGCAGTGTAGCCAGGCTCTCTGCTAAAGAATGTGGAACAGCAAAGGCTGGGAACAAAAGAAAGCCCAAATCAGAATCACAGGAATGACCCATAAAAAACTCCGATTTTACCTGCTGATAATGCTCGGTTTTGATTTCTAAGATTAGATCATGTGTGAAGACTACCATGAACTTTAAATGTATTCAAATTTCTCCCCATCTTTAAAGAAGCAACTGGGCAAGTCTGAGCTTTAGATCTCAATATGCCGCTACAGGAAATCATCTTCTTCTAGCCTGGGCAGTCTGCTTTGCAGGAAAGTAAGAAAAGTAATTGATAAAGACAGATGTGACAATTGTGCACAGGGACCACTGACTGGATCACCTTTTCCTAGAAGCCATGTTTCCAAAGTGGCCACTATTGTACTCATACCCTCAGGGAAGGAAGAAGTTGGAATAATCTGGGGGACTGAAAGAAGCCTTGAGTGTAATTGGAGGCAGTGTCTGTTTTGTTCATTTAAAGGAGGTAGATTTCCAGGGAGGTGGCACTGAGAAATTTTTTTTTCCACTGAAAATGGGGTGGTAGGTCACATTTGGGAATCTCAACCTAAACCAACAGAAGAGCAATTTTCTTTTCTGTTCTGTTTATAGCCTTCAGTAATGTGGAGCAGGAAACAATGGCATCATATTGGTGGGAAATCCTTAGGATGGCTGTTAGCAATCAACTCTCCAGAGTCCATTCCATCTGCCTGACAGAAAAAAGGGTAAACATTCGGCTGCTGCCAGGTCACTGACAGACCCAAGGAGTTTCTTTTCTTTCTCTATACACCTCTGGTAGAGAAATGAGGCAGAAAAAGGAAATTGCTCTGTGGTTGCATATTTCTTTTATTCACACAGAGAAAACAGAATCATAAGACATTTTTATGAACCATCATGAGTCACAACATTTTGCAATTATAAAAGGATTTTTATAGGTTCTCTCATTTACCTCTCATACATTCAACAAAACTAAGATGTGCTTTATGATTTCTTAACCAAATCTGGCTGAAGGCACCTTTACAACTCCTCTTACTCCAGTGAATCTCCATAGAGAAAGTCTAAGTTAATGGAGATTCATCTACCTTTTTGGCCACACCTGGTGATGCTCAGGGTTTACTCCTGGCCATGCACTCAGAAATCGCTCCTGGCTTGGGGGACCATATGGGAAGCCAAGGGATCAAACCGCAGTCCGTCCTAGGATAGAATGTGCAAGGCAGACGCTTTATGACTTGTGTCACCACTCCAGCCCCTCATCTAACATTTTTAACAGATGTCATGGACTTAACTAATGTTTACTTAAAATTGAAGAAGCATTAAAATCAATTTCACTAAAAAAACTTTTAAAATTTGGGTTTATCTCATTGGAGATGCAATAATGTTCACAACTTGCTTGTCTCTATACTATTTTTTCCTTTCTATTCTCTTTTTTGTTTTTTAATAATTTTGCTCTCAAATCTAGAAACAAATGTAATACGGTCAAATTCAACTATTAAATAAACTTAAAAAAAGGAGGTTACAGGGCAGAGTATTAGTGAAATGGGTATGGCTCTTGCTTTGCACATGGAAGACCTGGGCTCGACTCCACGCCCACCCCCACATCCCATATGATCCCTGGCACTACCAAGGATGATTCCTGAGTGCAGAGTCAGGAGTAACCGGAGCACAGCCTGGTATGGTCCCAAAAAACCAAAAGCCAAACAAAAACAAAGTGGGTTATTTTTCCAAAGTATATCTCTCCCTTTCCCTCCAAAGAACTTTAAGAACTTCCTCTTAGTATCATTACCTTTCCAAATTACCAACAAGCATGATAAAATAATTTTCTGATAAATCCATAAAAAGTGAGCAAATTAGATTAATACAGTGCATTACTTCCTGCCTCCCCCTCCTTTAAAGCAGACTTCTTGAAAAGGAAAATAATTTGTTTAGAGAGCCAGAGCAACATTGCAGTGGACAGGGCATTTGCCTTGTCCAAATAAGTCCAACATGGGTGTGATCCCCAGCATCTCATATGGTCCCCCTTCCAGGAATGGTTTCTGAGCTCAGAACTTTGAGTACCACAGGGTTTCACTGCCCCCCAAATAAAAATAAATACAACAAAGATAATTTTTTGGAATGAGTTCTTTGCTAAATGTTTATTTAATACCCAGAGCAAACAAGGACGTTTGTAAATAAGTATAAAGGCATGAATACGGAACACAAACCGATTAAGGCCTTTTACTGGTAATAGTACATTTCCACTCAACCTTGGATTTTCTTTTACAATGTATACTTTTTACTGATTTACACAATGCTTCTAGAAGTGTACACAAATCCTTGGGTACATGAACTCATTGTAATTAGGTCTTTTGGGGGAAGAACAAAACTTGGAAAGCTTTGAGTAACTGAGAAAATACAGCTACTTTCAACAACTCTGTCTGGAGAGAACTCAACTTCCCGACCAGCTAATACCCTCTAAGCAACAAAAAAGCTGATCCAGCATCCATCTGCATCCACCTGATCCGCTCAGCAAACACCCTGTGTCTTGCAATTCAAATAAAGGCGCACCCCAGGGGAGGAAAAGAGAACTTTTTAGCAGTCTAAAGAAGCATCCTTTATACCCTACTGATAAAAGAAGATCATAAAATCTAAAACAACAATAAAGTGGTGCCTTCCAACCCTCACTCGGGCTTTTAAAAAAGTTTCACCACAGAAAGCTTCCCAGCAGTGAAGATAGGATTTTTAGGAAAATGCCAGCGCTGGGGGAAAACAGCTCCGGGGGTATCAGCATGGAATATGAACGCACTGACTTAGCGCCACCCTCCCAAAAGGAAAATGCCAAATCCAAGTAGAAATGTCATACCCGACCCTTCACCAAGCTTCACCTTTTAACTCATAGCCAGTCCCCTTTCATTCTCTCCTCCAGAACCTCTCAGTAACCAGCAGAGCTGCCTACCCTGGATTTATTTTGCAGCAAATCATCCGCCTAGATTTTAACTTGAGTACGGATTTTAAAAAGAGGCTCTGCAGGGCATTCTAGTTATGCTACCATTCCTAAAAGTAATTAAAAATCTTGAGTATCTTTAATAGAACCAGATAACTAAATTTCCTCTCAAGGCTCTCATCTATTATTCATTTGCATGTCTATCATCTAATTTATTACTTATCTTTTCTGTTTTTTTAATTTGCGGGGCTATACTCAGCCAATGCTCATGGGTCACTCCTGGCTTTGTGGAGGGGGCCATCTGAAATGCCAGGGGTGGCACACAAGTCTGCCATGAACAAGGTAAATAAATGCCCCGAGAGCTGGACTACAGCTCCAGCCCCAACGTTTCTTAATTTCTAATTTTTAGAGGTGGGGTGATCAAAGTTTATTATCCCTGGCTGAGTTGAGGGATCCCTCCTGGGTGCTGGGAGGCAATACGTGCAAGACCAGCACCTGATCTACTGCCCCATCTCTGCATTTCGAACCGTTTTTGTTTGTTTTGTTTTGTTTTTTATTGGTTTTCAAGATCTAAATAGTGGAAGCTCCAGAGCCATGAGCGACTCTGCTCTTCTTCCTTCACCGGTCAGGGGCAAGATGGATGGATGGATGAATGGATGAATGGATGGATGGATGGATGGGTGGGTGGATGGGTGGGTGGATGAATGAGTGGGTGGATGGCAAGATGGATGGATGGGTGGGTGGATGGATGGGTGGGTGGGTGTATGGCAACATAGATGGAATGATGGATGGATGGATGGATGGATGGATGGATGGATGGATGGATGGATGGATGGGTAGGTGTAAGAATGGGTGGATGGGTGAATGGATGGCAGGATGGATGGCAGGATGGATGGATGGATGGATGGATGGATGGATGGATGGATGGATGGATGGATGGATGGGTGGATGGCAGGATGGGTGGATGGGTGGGTGGGCAGATGCATGGGTAGATGGATGGCTAGATGGATGGATGGATGGATAGGTGGGTGGGTGGGTGGATAAATGGGTGGGTGGATGGACGGACAAAGTTTTGTCTTCGGGTTTCTCTCCCGCCCAGCCCGGAGCCCCCCACCGGGCCCCGCACTCAGCAGAGTCCACCGTGGGCGACGCCCGGGGCGTCGCCGGACCCGGCAGCCTGGCAGCGCCGCCGCCTCGGAAGAAGGGCCGCCCCGGACGCTCAGCCGAGGCGCTGGCCGGCTGGCTGGCTGGCTGGCTGGGGCCGCCCTCCGGGCGAGACGCGCAGCCGGGGGCCGGGGCCGGCAGAGGCACGTGCGGGCGTCCGAGGCGCCGCGCCCCGTTTCCAAGAGCACCTGCTCCCCGGCTCCCCGGACCGACCGGACGCGAGGGGGCGACCCGTCGGCGGCCGGAGCAGCGCCCGCGTCTCCCGCAATAAAACAGATACCAATCAATCAAACAATCAATCATCAATCAACAGTCCGTCCCGCACTCACCCTCCGCGTCCCTGCGAGCCCGCCCGGCGGCGGCGGCGGCGGGATCGGCAGCGGGGAAGGTGCGGGACGGCGGGACGACGCCCGCCCGCCCGCCCGCCCGCGACGCGACGCGACGCGACTAAACGGGCCCCGACCGGCCTCGGTCCGCCCCGACCAGGAAGTGCCAGCGGCCGGCCCGACCGCGCTCCCCGCCGCGCACGCCCCTGCGGCCGCCGGAGCCGAGCGGGAAGGCGGCGCCCCCTGTCGGCGGGGGGCGGGAGTGCCGGCGCGCCTCGCCGGGGCCCGTGGGAGTGGGAGCTGACCCGCGCGGAGCGAGACGTCGGACACCTGAGCCCCAGCCCCGGCCCCCAGTCGCCGTCTCCCGCCCCCAGACTTGGGCAGGGTCACTGCTTTAAGGACTCCGCTCCTCCACGACGCAGCAACGTGGACAGACTCAAGCCTGTTAGGCGTACGCAACAATCTGGTTGAACTGATTGCCGTTTTTGCTCTCTCTCTCTCTCTCTCTCCTCTCTCTCTCTCTCTCTCTCTCTCCTCTCTCTCTCTCTCTCTCTCTCTCCTCTCTCTCCTCTCTCTCTTCCTCTCTCTCTCCTCTCCTCTCCTCTCTCTCTCTCTCTCCTCTCCTCTCTCTCTCCTCTCCTCTCTCTCTCTCTCTCCTCACTCTCTCCTCTTCTCTCTCTCCCTCCTCTCTCTCTCACACACACCCACACACACACACACACACACACACCAATTTGTGATTGTGTTTTAGTTGGGTTTGGGGCCACATCTGGCTGTGCTCAGGCCTTAGTCCTGTCTTAAGAATCATTCCTGACAAGGCCCAGGAGACTATACAATACAGTGATCAAACTCAACCTGTTGCATGCAAGGCAAATGTCCTCCTCTCCTGCTGTATTATCTTCTGACCCCTATACACCACTTTTTTGTTTTTTGTTTTCTTTTCTTTTTTCTTTTTTCTTTTTTTTTTTTTTTTTTTTTTTGGTTTTTTGGCCACACCCATTTGATGCTCAGGGTTACTCCTGGCTAAGCGCTCAGAAATGCCCATGGCTTGGGGAACCATATGGGACACCGGAGATCGAACCTCGGTCCTTCTGCCTAGCGCTTGCAAGGCAACACCTATCTCTAGCCACCTCGCCAGCCCCTTTTTTTGTTTTCTTTGTTTTGTTTTGGGGCACACCTATCAGTGCACAGGATTATCCTCGCTCTTCGCTCAAAAATCACTCCTGGGGCCGGAGCGATAGCACAGCCGAATGGCATTTGTCTTGCAAGCAGCCAACCCGGGACAGACCCCCGTTCAATCCCTGACATCTCATATGGTTCTCCCCAACTCGTTAGCTTGGGGATGGGGCGTAACTATGTTATTACTCCCCTTTTCACAAAAGGAAGACTAGCACCGAACAGGAGAGTATTCCAAAAGAAATAGAATTGATTCCTCTCCCAGTCAACCAAAGTGGGATGGTCCTCAGATGCTATAAAGATTCTCACTGTGCTCTTTCCCTGCCCAAACCAATGTTCACAGCTGCCCTCACCCTCCTATCTAGAAGTTCCCCAAACATACAGCTGTGTACCGTTTAGACCAAATTTCTTCTCAAAGGGTTTATAAATATAAATGATCACTTTCAAGCAAATGAAAGGACAATCCCCCCTCCGAAATTTCCCAAAGAGCAGGTTTAGAGGAAGAAAGCTAATAGATTTATGTTTGTAGCTTCTTAATCCCCACCTCACCCAACCAAATGCAAAGTAGTTTACCAACCCATATCAGAGGTGGGTCAATAAGAATGACCCCGCAGAAAAAATTTACATTGGAAGTAATAAAAGGCAAAGAAAGCATTTGTCTTTGGACAGAATCAGGCAATTCACAACATCTGTATTGAATAAGGGGAAAAAAAGTACCAAGCCTCATCCTGGCAGCTCGCTGTCTGATCCTTCTCGGTGTCACAAGTGATATTCAGCTGCTCCACAGCCAGGTGTGTATATGAGCACCACAAAAAAAAAAAAAAAAAAAAAAGTTGTGTGTTAGTCCCAGCCAATACTGAAACTAACAATGTCTTCATCTTTGCCAGAAAGGGATTCCTGGGAATGAGTATTTGACAATGCAAGACTCCCCTATGTGAGCACGACAATCAAAACATTCTTGTTCTCAACTAAGTGTGGGACTCCCAGTAGCACATACGCACCACAACTAAAGGCGTTGTGATTTACCTAGTGACCCTGTACCATTGTGCCAGCACTGTACCCTGATGTGTACCTCCAGCAAGTCTAGTAAAGAACAAGTGCTCGTCAGTCTGAGAGTCTGTTCAGGGTTGTACACAGCCTTGTGTTTCCCTGCCCCATTTGAACCCCAGGAAGCACATGCCTTCCCCTTCCCTCGCATCTTCGAGGTGTCTACTG